>NC_034601.1:15360321-15386072 GCF_900095145.1 Mus pahari
GCCAGCCTGGTCTACAGAGTGAGTTCCAGGACAGCCAGAGCTACACAGAGAAACCCTGTCTCGAAAAACAAAACAAAACAAAAAGTTGGGTTTTATACACTAACAATTCTGATAATGTAAAGAGAAAACTGACATATTTTTCTTTTGTTTATTTTTAATTATATTATTTTATTTATTTACATTCCAAAAGTTGCCCCACTTCCTGGTCCCTCTTCCCTGAGTTCTTCACACCTCTTCTCCACCTGCCCACCCACCCCCACTTCACTCCCACTAGCATCCCTCTTCCCTGGGGCATCGAGTTTCCACAGGATTAAGTGCATCCTCTCCCACTAAGGCCAAAAAAGACAGTCCACTGCTACTTATGTCCCTGGGGCCACGAACCAATCCAAGTATGCTCCCTTGATTTGGGCTTAGTCTCTGGGACCTCTGAGGGGTGCGGTTAGTTGACACTGTTGTTCTTCCTAGCGGTTAGTTGCAATCCCCTTTAGCTCCTTCAGTCCTTCCTCTAAATCTTCCTTATTAGTCCGCGCCCTCAATCCTATGGTTAGCTGTGTTTGCATTTGTCTCAGTCAGTTGCTGGTAGAGCCTCTCAGAGGACAGCCATGCTAGACTCCCGTGTATACGCACAATATGGCCTCAGTAAAAGTGTCAGGATTTGGTGTGCATACATGGGATGGATCCCAAGTTGGGCCAGTCACTGGGTGGCCTTACTTTCAGTCTCTGCTCCATTTTTGTTCCTGCATTTCCTTTAGGCGGGAACAGTTCTGGGTTAAAATAATTGAAAATGGATGGGTGGTCCCCCTGTATCAACTGGGGGCCATGTCTATCTCCCAGAGGGGGTCTCTTCTGGTTTCATTTCCCCACTGTTGGGCATTTCGGCTAATGTCATCTCCATTGAGTCACATTCCAGGTCTCTGGGACTTTCTAGAGGTTCCCCTGCTCCCTAACCTCCACTTTGGTTCATTCTCCGGGCCCTCTGGGCAACCCTCCTGGCTCTTCCCATACCTGATCTTGCCCCTGCCTTTACCCTCCTACTTCTCTCCCGCCCAGTTTCTTCTCTGCGCCCCATGATTATTTTGTACCCCCCTTCTAAGTGGTTTTCAGGTATCCCCACTTGGGCCTTCCTTCAGCTAAGCTTCCTAAGGTCTGCCACTTATATCATGGGTATTCTGAACTTTTTGGCTAATATCCACTTATCAGTGGGTACATACCATGCATGTCCTTTTGGGTCTGGGCGACCTCACTCAGGATATTTTCTAGTTCCATCCATTTGCCTGCAAAATTCATGATGTCCTCATTTTTATTAGCTGGATAGTATTCCATTGTATAAATGAACCACATTTTCTGTATCCATTCTTCTGTCGTGGGACATCTAGGTTGTTTCCAGCTTCTGGTTATTACAACTAAGGCCGCTATGAATGTAGTGGAGCCTGTGTCCTTGTGGTATGGAGCATCTTTTAGGTATATTCCCAGGAGTGGTATAGCTGGGTCTTCAAGTAGAGCTATTTCCAATTTTCTGAGGAACCACCAGATGGATTTCTAGAGTGGTTGTACCAGTTTGCAAACAGGATGGAAGACTGTTCCTCTTACTCCATATCCTCACCAGCATGTGCTGCTGCTTGAGTTTTTGATCTTAGCTGTTCTGATTGGTGTGAGGTAGAAGCTCCAGGTTGCTTTGATTAGCATTTCCCTGATGATTAAGGATATTGAACACTTTTCTTTTAAATACTTCTCAGACATTCAAGATTCCTCTGTTGAGAATTCTCTGTTTAGCTCTGTTCTCTATTTTTTAATTGGGTTATTTGTTTTTTGTTTGTTTTTGTTTGTTTTGGAATTTAACTCCTTGAGTTCTTTGAATATTTTGGGTATTAACTCTCTATTGGATGTAGGGTTAGTGACAATCTTTTCCCAATTCACAGGTTGCCATTTTGTCCTATTGACAGTGTCCTTTCCCTTACAAAAGCATTTCAGTTTCATGAGATCCCATTTGTCAATTGTTAATCTTAGAGTCTGAGCCATTGGTGTTCTGGTTTTGTGTGGAGGACCTTGATCCACTTGGACTTGAGCTTTGTACAAGGAGATAAATATAGATTGATTTATATTCTTCTACATGCAGACCACCAAAAACTGATGTATTTTAAATTGCAGTTTCTGTACTGTTTTATGGCAATCCTGATCTTGGTATAGTGGTACAGCGTGGCCTCTCTAACTCAGAGAATCTCACACCTTGTGTTCACTTCAGATTATGAACAAGGAGTCCCCTTCTAACCCTAACCACTAATCAATAAGAACAAAGATTCTCCTTCTTCTACTCTTTAACAGTCACTTCCTTTCCCTGAACATACACACTGCATTCCAGAGCCCTGAAAAATACTAACCTGACTTTTGATGAAGGTACAAAGTCAATGAAGTGGATAAATAATTAAATTTCTAAAAAGTGGTACTGGAACAACTGGATATTAAAACCCAGAAAATGGAACCTTGACAAATACCCTCTTTCACTTTATACAAAAATGAGCTCAAACGTATCACAGACTAAAGAGAGAGATGGAAAGCTTTGTCTCAGATTCCTGGCAAAGAGCCTCCTAGCTCAAGACTTTCTGGAATAATGAGGAACTCTTGTTATTCACTACCCAATTGTTGTCATACCAGATTTCTGCTGGTGGGATAATTTAGAGAAGGTCCCTTTTAGCCTCCAGTTGGGTCTTAGAACTTCAGCTCCACCCACTAGCTCTACTAATCTACTAATCTAAAGCTGGAGATTAAAACTCTTGCAAAACCTCTTGCCTAAGGAGACTGAAATACCTCAGTTAGTGAAGACTATCACAGTCTGGGAAGTAGATTGCCTGGGGAAGGCAGGGAAGCTCCGTGCCTCACTTGCATACCTTGCCTTTTGCAACTCTCCCACTTGGGACAACTGGAGCTGCATTCTTTATAAGAAACTGGAATATGCTAAGTAACCTTCTCTCAGAGCTTTATAAATCTTCTATCAAATTATAGAATCCAAAATTGGGGATTATAAGAACCACACAATCTATAGCCTACAATAGGTTAGAAATACAGCCATGTTGTCTCCCCAGCCTGGCTTTCCTAATGCTTCCCTTTGGTAACCAAACATAGCAGCCTCTAGGAAACAACTACGACTGAGACCCTAATTTAAATGCTGTCCCTGACACCCTGCCTGTAAAGCTCCATACCATAGGAAACAAAATTCCTTTTTAGGACTGTTTGTGCTTACTGACAATTACTCTGAAATCAGAAACAGATGTAGGAATTTCTTTTTGAATAAAAAAAAAAAAGCTCTTATTGTTCCTAGGCTCCCATAGGGTTTTAAAATTTATCATCCTAGTTAAGAAGGAAAATATTTGGACAAGTGGTTGTGATGCACACCTTTAATCTGAGAACTCAGGTGGGAGAGACAGGTGAATCTTTGTGACTTCAAAGCCAGCCTGGTCTACAGGTATCTGAGTATCGGCCCTATACAGAGAAACACTCTCTCTCTCAAAAAAACCTAAAGAAAGAAAGTATTCATAATGTTCCCCAGTCTTGTGACTTTTTTTTTTTTTTGACATCTTTATTTAGGAAAAACTGGTACAGTAGCACATTCATCTCAGATATTCTTTTAGAGTTTGACATTTTATAATTCAATATTCTGTATAGTCCACAGAACAGTCTATGGTAGTCATATTTTTTCATTTTGCTTTTGTTTTGTTTTATTTTGTGTTTCTGGATTTTGTGGGATTTTATTGTTTTTTTTTTTTATTTAATTTTACTTATTTACTTTACATCCTGCTCACTGTCCCGCTCCCCCTCCCTTTTTCCTCTGAGCTGGTGGGGACCCTTCTGGGTATGCCCCTACTCTGGCACATCAAGCCTCTTCAGGGACAGGGACATCCTCTCCCACTGAGGCTAGACAAGGCAGCACGGCTAGAAGAACATATCCCACATACAGGCAGCAACTTTTGAGATAGTCCACACTCCAGCTGTTCAGGACCCACATGAACACCAAGCTGCATATCTGCTACTTATGAACAGGGAGACCTAGGTCCAGCTCGTGTATGTTGGTTGGTGGTTCAGTCTCTGGGAGCCCCAGGTTAGTGAACTATGTTGGTCTTCCTGTGGAAATCCTATCCCCTTTGGGGCCAGCAATCCTTCCTCCTACTCTTCCATAAGACTCCCCAAGCTCCTACCACTGTTTGGGTATGGGTGACTGTATCTGTCTGAGTCAGCTGCTGAGTGGAGTCTCTCAAGGACGGCCATGCTAGACTCCTGTCTGCAAGCATAAGGGAGTGTCAGTACTGTCAGGAATGAGTGCTTGCCCATGGAATAGGTCTCAAGTTGGGGCCTGTTATGGTTGGCCATTCCCTCGGTCTCTGCTCCAAACCCATTCTTGCATTTCTTGTAAGACAGGATAAATTTGGGGTCTGACAGTTTGTGAGTGGGCTGGTATCCCTGTCACCGCACTGGGGCTGCTGTTTGGTTGGCTACAGGAGATGACTTCTTCAGGTTCCATATCCCAAATGCTGTGAGTCACAGCTAAGGTCACCCACATTGATCCTTCTTTGGGTTCCTCCTTTATCCCAGGTCTCTGTCTCATCCCGGAGACGAACCATGCCTCCCACCCCCATCAGTTGAAGATTTTCATCCATTCTGGCCATCACTCCAGTCCCTCCCCACATCTGATCCTGAATTCTCCCACATTACCTTCAGTAAACCCTCTCCCACCAAGTCCCCCCCCCATCTGCCTCTTATAACTATTTTATTCCCACTTTTAAGTGTGAATTAACCATTCTTACTTATACCCTCTTTCCTGTCCTTGGGCCTGTGGAGTATAGCATGAATACCCTGTATTGTACAGCTAATATCCACTTAAAAGTGAGTACATACCAAGCATGTCCTTTTGGGACTGGGTTACCTCACTCAGGGTGATAGTCTCAATTTCCATCCTAATAGCTGGATAGTATTTCACTGTGTAAATGTGCCACATTTTATTTATCCATTCATCAGCTGAGGGACATTTAGGTTGTTTCCAGTTTCTGACTATTACAAATAAAACTGAACATAGTTGAGCAAGTGTCTTTGTGGTATAGTGGAGCATCCTTTGGGCGTATGCCCAGGAGTAGTATAGCTGGGTCTTGAGGTAGAACTATTCCAATTTTTCTGGGATACCTCCAAATTGATTTCCAAAGTAGTTGTACAAGTTTGTGCTCCACATCCTCACCAGCAATTTCTTTTATTGTATCTTCTATGCATGAGAGTCTCTCTTCCATCTCCTGTATTTTGTTGGTGATGCTTGCATCTGTTGTTCTTGTTCTCTTCCCTAGCTTTTCCATCTCCAGAATTCCCCCAGTTCGTGTTTTCTTTACTGTTTCTATTTCCACTTTCAGGTCTTATACAGTTTTATCTATTTCCTTCACCTGCTTAATTGTACTTTCCTGTGTATCTTTATGTGATTTATTTGTTTCCTCTTTAAAGCCCTCTACCTGTTTGATTGTATTTTCCCATATTTCTTTAAAAGATTTATTCATTTCCTCTTTAAAGGCCTCCATCACCTTCCTAAAGTTGGATTTAATGTCTTTGTGTGTGTGTGTGTGTGTGTGTGTGTGTGTGTGTGTGTGTGTGTGCTTTGGTTTTGTTAGGATACCCAGGGCTTGCTGAAGAAGGGCATCTGTGCTCTGAAGGTGTCACATTTCCCGGGCATGTGTTGGTTGCATGAGAAAGGAAGACCTTCCATGGATGTCAACCCACCTTGGCATATCAAGTTGCAGTAAGACTATATAAATCTTTAGAGTAGGCAAAGCCATCCCGTTAGGGGAAAGGGATCCAAAAGCAGGCAACAACGTCAGAGACAGTCTCTATTCCTGCTATTAAAGGTCCCACATGAAGACCATCTGTTAAATGTGTGTAAGGGACCTAGGCCTATCCCATGCATGCTCTCTGGTGGGTGGTTTAATCTCAATGAGTCCCTATGGGCCCAGATTTCACCTCAATGATGTTGATCTCTTCTTAATCACAGCTGATTCTTCAGCTCTGGCCGACCTGACATTGCAGATTCTTCACTCCAATGATCCAGCAGAATCTTTGCCTCCTTCTGAAACTTCACAATTCAAGCCTTCATCATCTGCATTTCTCTTATCACTCTTCTTCCAAGCTCCCACAGAAAAGTTCATTAAGCTTTTCTTGGTCAAAGTTCAGAAGTCTTTCCACAATCCTCCACAAAAGCCAACATGGTCAGTTTATCACAGTAATAACCCACAATCCTCGTACCCATTTCTGTCTTAGTGAAGATTACTATTGCTGGGATGAAACATTGTTAAAGTAACTTTTATTCACCTGATGTAATTCTTGTCTGGGGGTCTGCTGTCTTCATCCGCTAACCTAGTCCTAATCCTGGAAAGTTCTAGACTGTACAATCTTATCTAGGTCTAGCGTGTTTTCAGCCTCTGAGACTTACTGCTGAATAAGCTCACCTTTCTTGTGTTTTCTGATCTCTGGCTGACTGGTTCAATTCAGCTGTTCTGTCTCCAAACTTCTGTCCACACTAACTGATTCAATCTGGTTTCTCTCTCTCTCTACCTCTCCTGAATTGCTCTTCTTGACCTCAAATTAACTCGAGCAATCTGTTCTCTAATTTTTTGGCTCCTTCTCACTCTCTGGCTCCTTCTGTGTTCACCTATGTCTCCTTTCTACTTGTTCCCTCTTTAACATATCTCTGTAAAGCTCTCCCAGTAAAACTTCTTCCTTCCTTTTTTCTCTCTGTCTCTTCTCTCTTAAATAGCCTCCTTTTCCTCTCTCTTCTCAGGAGAGTTGGGCATTTCCTATTCTGTCAAATCTGTTGGGATTCGGGAGTTGTCCCACACTGATCGCAGTTAAATAGGGATGGTCTATTGAACTTGCACTCTTGCTTACTGGCTTGCTTCCCATGGCTTGTTTAGCCCACTTTCTTAAGAACCCAGGATGACTAGCCCAGATATGTCATCACCCACAATGGGCTGGGCCCTCCCACATCAATCACTAATTAAGAAAATGCCGTACATCCAGATCTTATGGATACTTTTTCTTAATTAAGTTTCCTTCCTTTTAGATGTCTAGCCTGTGTCAACTTGACATAAAACTAGTCAGCACATGTATATTATACCCACTGATTCTACATACTGACTTGAAATCACAAGGAAGATGGATGCTCTTTTATAGATTCAGATGATCATTTTCAAAGATCTTGGAGAAAGTTTGGAGATTTAAACAAATTAAATATGGAAGACTGGGGGAGCAACGTAGCGTTATCAGTTGAGTATCTTAGAATGCTCACTATCCTCTCCGCCTGCCTGGCCTCAGTCTGCAAGCCTCACTCACTTATCTTTTCCTATATTCTTCAGTGCCTCATTATAGTAGAACTAAGGTCTTCATCTTGAAAGGATTAAAAGGCTATGATTCCTGAATTCTTCATTTTGACCCCAGTATTCCCTGCCCAAACAAAGAGAAGGATCTGACATTATCTGGACATTTTCACAAGCCAGCAAAGCACTGTGTCCTGGGTGACAGCAAATGTTCTTGAATCACAGGGCAGAGAATCTGCAGAGCAATCCATGGCATATGTACTTTCATCCCATCCCTGAAGACCCCACGGTCTGAAGGCCTCCCAGGAAGTTTGCTACAGACAGGGTCACAGGTCTCCCTGTGACACAGAAGGTAAGCTCCAGACAGAAACACCCAGGCCAGCTAACACTAGAGATAACCAGATGGTAAGAGACACGTGCAAGACCATAAGCAACAGAAGCCAATATGCTTTGGCATCATCAGAACCCAGTACTCCCACCACAGCAAGCCCTGGATACCCCAACACACCTAAAAGCCAGTATGCTGACCTATAATCCTATTTCATGAAGATAGTGGAGTCCTTTAAGGAGGATATAAATAACTCACTGAAATAAATACAGGAAAACAGGTAGAAGTCCTTAAAAAGGAAACAAATAAATCCTTTAATGAGTGTTCCCGCCCGCGGAGACACTCACTCTGGTCTAGGTTCGTCCTGAAGGGCAGGACTGTCCTAAAGGGGAATAGGCTGTGAAAGGAAAATGGAGCCAAGACAATATTTTTACTGATCAAGGTTCAAAGTTTAATGACCGAACTCTGTTTAAATAACATGGAAAGATTCCCCAGTCCCCTCCTCAGTCTTTGAAGGTGCTGACGAAGGTCCGAAGATCATGGGTGGATCTAAGGATTAAGGCACAGGTGGAGTTGTTTTCCGGAAGATCAACAGGGTCCTCTCGGTAGGCAGTGGAGACACTGCGATGATGCTCTGGTGGATCTGAAGTTTGCTGCTGGTTTTAGCGTCTGCAGGGGGCTGGTTTAGAAGGACAGTGATTAATGTAATCAGAAAGGTAGGCTTGGCGGATAACTGCAGGTGGTACAGTGGCCACAAAGAGCTGGGAGACCCCAACACTTTAATGAAATACAGGAAAACACAATCAAAAGGTAAAGAAATTGAACAAAGTGGTCTGAGACATAAAAATGGAAGTAGAAACAATAAAGAAAACGCAAATGGAGTAAATCCTTGAAATGGAAAACCTGCGAAAGAGGTTAGGAAGCATAAACCACAGAATACAAGAGATAAAGGAGAAAATCTCAGATGTAGAAGATACCTTAAAGGATATTGACACAATGGTCAAAGAAAACTCAAAACATAAAAAAACTTGTAACCCAAAACATCCAGGAAATCCGGGAAACAGTGAAAAGATCAAATCTAAGAATAATAGAAACAGAAGAGAGCAAAGATTCCCAGCTGAAAGGACCAGAAAATGTCTTCAACAAAATCATAGAAAAAAAATTCCCCAACTTAAAGAAATATATGGCTGGGCTGGTGAGATGGCTCAATGGGTAAGATCACTGACTGCTCTTTCGAAGGTCCTAAGTACAAATCCCAGCAACCACATGGTGGCTCACAACCACCTGTATTGTGATGTGACACCCTCCTCTGGTGTGTCTAAAGTCAGCTACAGTGCACCTATGTATAATAATAAATAAATCTTTGGGCTGGAGCAAGCAGGGACTGAGTGAGTGGGACTGACTAGAGAGAGCAGGGTTGACTGGAGCAAGGAGAGGTCCTAAAATTCAATTCCCAACAACCACATGAAGGCTCACAACCATCTGTACAGCTACAGTGTACTCACATAAAATAAATAAATAAATCTTTAAAATAAAAGAAAGGAAGGAAGAGATGGTCATAAATTTACAAGAAATCTACAGAACAACAAATAGATTGAACCAGAAATGGAAAATCCTCTTGTCACATAATAATCAAAACACTAAATGCACAAAAGCTGTAAGGGAAAAAGACCAAGTAACATAGAAAGACAGACCTATAAGAATTACATCAGACTTCTCAACAGAAACCTTAAAAGCCAAAGAGCATGGACAGAAGTCATTCAGACCCTAAGAGAACACAAATGCAAGTTCAGGCTACTTTACCTGGCAAGACCCTCAATCATAATAGATGGAGAAACCAAAAAAGTCCAGGCAAAACCAAGTTTAGATAATATCTATCTACCAATCCAATCCTACAGAGGATTCTAGAAGGAAAACTCCAACACAAGGAAACCTACACCAAAGGGGGGTGGAACAAGAAATTAATCATTACTCAAGAAAACCAAAAGGAGAAAGTTACATACACATAATGTCGCCTACAACAAACATAACAGGAGCTAACAATCTTTCTTTAATATCTCTCAATATCAATTCTCCAATAAAAAGATGTAAACTAACAGACTAGATACTCAAACAGGATCCAGAAATTTGCTGCATACAAGAAACATGCCTCAATGACAAAGAAAGACTGACACTACATCAGAGTAAAAAACTGGGGGAAAAAGTCTTCCAAGCAAATGTCCAGGAAACAAGTGGGAGTTGCCATTCTAATACCAAATATCGGCTTTCAACCAAAAGCTATCAAGTGAGATGGGAAGGACTCTTCATATACATCAAAGGAAAGATCCACCAAGAGAAAGTCTTAATTCTGAACATCTATGCCCCAAATGCAAGGGCACCCACATTCATAAAAGAAACTTTATTAGAGCTCAAAATACACATTGAACCCCACACAATAATAGTGGGAGACTTCAACACTCCACCCTTACCATTAGACAGGTCATTGAAACAGAAACTAAACAGAGACACAGAAAAACTAATAGAGGTTATGAATCAAATGGATTTAACAGATATATACAGAACATTTCAACCTAATACAAAAGAATTCTTTTCAGCACCTCATGCTACCTTCTCACAAAACAAAGTTCAACAGATACAAGAAGACTGAAATAATTCCATGCATCCTATGAGATCACCACAGACTAAGGCTAGACTTCAATAACAACAACAAAAACAAAAACCAGGAGATCCACATACCTATTGAAACTGAACAACTCTCTACTCAAAGATAACTTGGACAGGGAAGAAATTAAAGACTTCCTAGTCAAAAATTCTGACCCAGGATTGTTCCTGTCTAAAGGACAAAAAGTGGAGAAAAGACTGAAGGAAAGACAGTCCAGTGACTGGCCCTATTTGGGATCCAAGGCCTGACACTATTACTGATGCTATGGTGTGCTTACAGACAGGAGCCTAGCATGTCTGTCCTTCACGAAGCCCAACAAGCAGCTGACTGAGACAGACACAGATACTTTCACCCAACCATTGGACTGAAGTCAGGGACCCCTTTGGTTGAATTAAGGAAAGTCTGGAAGAAGCTGAGGAGGAGGGTGGCCCCATAGGAAGACCAGCAATCTCAACTAACCCAGACCTCTGAGATCTCTCAGACACTAAGCCACCAACCAGGCAGCATACATGAGTTGGTCCAAGGTTCCCAACACATATATATCAGAGGATTGCCTGGTTTAGCCTAAATGGGAGAAGACATGCCTAATCCTCAAGAGACTTGAGCTCCCAGGGAGTGGGAAGGCCTGGTTGTAGGGGTTGTGGGAAATATCCTCTTAGCTTAGTGACAGGGGGAAGGAGGAGTGGAATGAGGATGGGTGGGAGGGGGAGTGGGAGGGGGCAAACTCTGGACTGTAAAAAAATAAAAGAAATAATAAAAAATAAAATAAAAGGACTAAAAAAAAACACCATAATCCCTAGGGGAAATCTAATAAATATATACTAAGCTTTACATACTTGTAACAGTAGATCATCCCCTAAAATACACATGAGATACCCACAGAAACTGATCACTTTAAACATTTTTCTTTTTAATTTTTTTTATTAAACAGCTTTTCAGAAAAGGAAACATAGAAAGTAAAATTTAATAATCTCTAAAATACAATAATAAATAAGACAAAAACCATCAGCGTTTGTACATGGAAAGCAGTGCGTGGAGAACATGCACACCTAGTGTTTGTATCAACAAATGGATGAAAGATACTAAATAACTCTTAACTTTAGAAAAAAATAAAAAGGGAAGTAAACAAAAAGGAGACATGAAAATAATGATTAATAATAAAGGCAGAAGAGAACAGGAAAAAAATCAACAATCCTAGCAAATCAAACTCCCATTTTTAAATTTACAAAATAAGTAAATAAGTTACAGCTGATGCAAATCATGAGGAGGCTAAGCCATGGCTCTAAAAAAGGATAAATAAAAAGGAAACTTAAAAAAAAATCTTAAATATCTATGCAAATAACTTTGAAAAGCTACACATAAATAATTTCCTTCAAAATATAATGTACCAAAACTGACCTCATTAGAAATATAAAGCTCAAACAGGACTACTTCAGATGAAAGAGAAAATCATTAGATCCTACAAGTTTTCATGAAGAAAATCTCCCATCACCACTATTGGGCAGTCCCAATGCCACAGTATTTCAGAGTTTGAAAATAAAACAAATGTTTTATTTTGCTATTTGCTAAACATGTATAACATCAATATCTAAACCTAATAATACAGCACAAACATAAAATTACTAGTTAAGGCACAATGGTAGAGAGATTCTATTTATAATTAAAACAAAAATTGAAATGCTTCAAAATAAACAATAAATGAACAAAGCTATGTCAGAAACAAATCTAGCGGTCCTAAAGAACTTAGAAGTAGCTTTGCACAAATGATATTTTCTCAAAATTAATTTATAAATTTAACATAGATTTCAAAACAAGACCAACAAGATTATTTCTTCTTTCCTCTCTTTATGTTACAACAACATTGAATTTTGATTGAATTTTACCCTAAAATTTTACAATAAATATCAATAGAATCATTTTTATTTCTAATCTTTCTATTAGTATAAATGAATTAATATAGATATATAATTGTAGTGACCACAGAAACTACATGGTTTCTACCACAGTACTTAGAGAATTTTATCTCCACACTATTGAGTAGGCATCTTTCTCCAGTGTTTTATTTAAATAACTGAAATGTCACTTTTATAATCTTATTCCTGATGCAACTTTTACTCATTATTTAATAAGAATATTCAATAGAGAATCCTATACAACTTTGTTTAAAATGACATTTTTAAAGCTTTAATTTTTCTTGGATCATTATACATTCAGCAAATGTCCTAACAGGGGGAAGAAACATTGCTTTTCAATAGAGATGAAATAATTTATACTCTTCACGTTCTACTTTCTGCTTTCCTCCTTCTCCTCCTTCTTTTTTATACATAGTTTCCACTCCTATAGTCAATTTCATTTATTACTGATAAGCTTATATTAAGAATTCCTCAGCTACACATAACCAATGATAGACAGCAGATAGAACTAAGAAAACATCAGGCATAATAATCATAATTACTGTCAAAATAGGTTTCAAAACAAACTGGTCAGAAGAAATACGGAAAAAAAAAAACTTCAAAATATAATATTACAGTCCTAAATGCATATGCTACTGCATCTAAAAATCACATATTAACCCAGACAGGAATGATAGTGGGTGATTTCAATAGCCCACACACAAGAATACACAAGCTATTCAGACAAAAACTAAATAGAAAAACCCTGGAGTTAAAAAAAAAAAACCTAACATATATCTACAAACCATTCACCCAAATACTAAAAAGACCATGAAACTGTCTCCAAAATAGACCACACATTAGTACACAAATCAAGTCTTAACAATTATAGGAAAATTAAAATTACAGCCTGCATCTGACCATCATGCGATAAAATTGAATATCAACAGCAAGCTAAACAACAGAAAGAACACAAATTCCTTGTTGTTGTTGTTGTTGTTGTTGTTGAATCTTTATGTGGTTTGACCATTAGAGTGATACTGGCTTGATAGAAGTAGTTTGGGGGAATTTCCTTGTTTCTTTTTCTGTTTTTGTTTTGTTTGTTTGTTTGTTGTTTGTTTGTTTTTAATTTTAAAAGGGTTGGCTGGAGATGTTCTTTGAACGTCTGATAGAATTCTGATGTAAATCCATCTGTCTTAGTCAGGGTTTCTATTCCTGCACAAACATCATGACCAAGAAACAAGTTGGGGAGGAAAGGGTTTATTCAGCTTACACTTTCCACATTGCTGTTGATCACCAAAGGAATTCAGGACTGGAACTCAAGCAGGTCAGGAAGCAGGAGCTGATGCAGAAGCTATGGAGGGATGTTCTTTACTGGCTTGCTTCCCCTGGCTTTCTCAGCCTGCTCTCTTATAGAACCCAAGACTACCAGCCTAGAGATGGTCCCACCCACAAGGGGCCTCTCCCCCTTGATCACTAATTAAGAAAATGCCCCACAGTTGGATCTCATGGAGGCATTTCCCCATCTAAAGCCCCTTTCTCTGTGATAACTCCAGCTGTGTCAAGTTGACACAAAACTATCCAGTACACCATCTGACCCTGAACTTTGCTAGTTGGAAGGTATTTTATTACTATTTTTGTCTCCTCGTTTATTTATTATGAGTCTATTTAGATTGTGAGTATCTTCTTGGTTTAATTTTGGTGACTCGCATGAATCTCGAAATTTATCCATTTTTTTTTAGGTTTTTTGACTTCATGAAATACATTCTTTCAAAGTATCCCCTTATACTGTTCTGAAAAGGAGAAGCTAGGGGAAAGACTGGCAAAATAGAGGACCCCAGAGACATAGGAGTGGTCATGATAAGGATCAAGAACGTCCACAGTGGCTAAGAATGTTTGTGATGGTTTATCTTTGTTATCAACTTGATTTGACCTGGAGTCAACTAAAATATACACTTCCAGATGGGAGAGTGTTTCCCAGGAAAACTGAGGGCAGAGATCTCCTCAAGCATGGGTAGTGCCTTCTGGTCTGGCTTACATATAAAGATTTCTGAGGAAAAGGCAGTACTGCATTTCTCTTGCCTCCATTTACTGTTGAGTCCAGCATGGGTGTGTAAGGTGAGGTGTGGCACAGGCCCTGGAACATCGCCAGGCCTTTGGTCCCCATAATTCCCACCTGAGCTAATGACTAATGTTGGCCTAAAACTTATCTGCTCTCTCTTCTGTTTTACTTTCTGTCTTTCTTTCTGGGGAATATACTTCCCCTATTACTCATATCTAACCACTCCATAATAAATGAAGCAGACGTGGTTTCCAGAATGAGGAGCGGAGGTGGTCATGAGGCTGTGGAGGATGGGAAACAGGCCTCTACTTAGCCTTTGGGGCCATGGAAAAGGATTTAGATAACATAACTACAGAGGCCATAAAAGCCTACATGGTCCTTTGTAGAAATAGTTCATTGCCAGACTTGGCCTTGAATTTGGAATTATAAGGAGATACATGTACCTTCCGCTCCAATGACTGCTGCATTAATTAGCCAGGGTGAACTTGGGGACATCAAGGACAGAGAATTAAAGTGGTCCCAAGAAAAAAAAGGCATGGGTAGATAAAATATAAGTGAATAATAGATGGGTTTATTAAGTACGAGAAATGCTTGTACATGATTTAGAAATAAATAGTATTAGAAGGAGAATATATGAGGCCATAGAACTACTAGAATAAGGAAATGAAGATTAGAGAATTAAAAGATGATGTAAAAAAGTTAGTACTTTGTTCTCCTAGTTATTTGAAGAATTGGAGATGATACTTAAAGAGAGATAACCACTTTGCTTCCATAAATTTCAAAACTTTGTAGGAAATCATTTCAACATTAGTATTCTGTCACCTTTCTATTTTTACATGAAAATCGTTAATAAAGACTGCTGTCTGTTGTACCAGGAAACCGCAAGAACTGTGCCAAGCTACCCATAGAGAACAAGCTGTGTAAACCCATAAAGAAATGTGCTTTTGCTTTGTGGTTAGTTTCTGCTCTAAGGAAATGGGGGTTGGGATTCTTGATCCAGGACTCATAGAATTTATGTAAATTTAAGAATTTTTGACGATTATTAACAATTATAAAAGTCTTGATGTAATTTTTAAAAATAAAAGACTAGGTTCAGGTTCTCTCTGGTCAAGAAGGAGACTAAGGAAAAATGATAGAATCTTCAGGGAACAAAGAGAATACCTAAACTGAGAGCTTGCACCTACTACTGACTCTACGTCATTACTGAATCAGCATAGTTCCCATTCTCACCTTTCTCTCGAGACCCTTCTCGCGCTGAAGCTGGATCTCAGTGATTCACTCCATGCTGGAGCCATTCTGCAGCTGCTATACCTCACTGACATCAGAACCCAGCTTCTTCAGACCTCTAATAGGAACTAAAGACCAGCCCTCTCTAGGAATCCTCCAGGCCTTCAGCATTGAACTAGAATGATTGATGCTTAAAGCCTTGTGAGCAGGCTGCATGCCATGGTTGGATTATCCAGAACCTATTATATTAACCAATATAATAAATCACTCCTTTAATGTATATATTTATATGTGTGTAATGTGTATTTATATTTATTGATGTATTGTACCAGTATTGCTTCTCTAAAGAACCCTGACTAATTCAGTGTTGGATAACTGGGTTTTAAACAGCAAACATTCTCAAGAATTCCAATTTCCCTGAGCTTCTGTATCTTCATCTACATTAACTAAAGGGATATCAGAGATTCCCAGATCATTCACAATTGACTATATATTTACCCATACTTAAGTTAGCAGTCAAATAAACTCTTGTTATTTTTGTTAACTATATGGGCTGCAATATTGAATCCAGAATATCTGCTCAGTGAGTTCATATCATTACCTCAGCCTGATACAGTTTTATATTCTTTGGTTCATTATCTCACACCCTTAAAATCTATTTGTGCATATAATCCCCAGACTTCTGCTTGACTGAAAACTCTTTAAGTTCCTTTAGTGGTATAGCATACCTCCTCATGGACCACACTTCCTACTTTACCTCTATGGCTTGCTCAGCCTTAACTCTAAAGACAAAGATGAATAGGCACTGAGAGCCATCAGCATTGTTGCTGCATTATTTGTTATTTCATCCATGGTCATTCCACAAACAATATGGGTTCGATTCCCACTGGAGAGGGTGATACTGAAGGTTTGGGAGTAGGGATGCATTCTAGGATAAGAATGGAGATACTGCTTCACAGGCAAAATAATTCCACCAGAACCCAAACCTTCAATGTCCTTCCACCTCACCTGGATCCTCTCACACATCACAACCCTAAATGGCAAGATTTCACTGTTTTCCAGTCAGTATCCTCACTTTAACTGCTTACAAGCTTCAAGGCTGGGACTTAGACTGTCAGTCAGTCAAGCATACATTGAGGTTCTGCATTTGGGTTTCAACAAGATAAACCCTGTGGCTGAGAGAGAAGATTCTCTTCCTAGGAATGTGTAGAAACTTTTAAACTGGAGCTGGGCCATTTTATCCCTGAATTTATTATTTTCCTTTATTGCTTCATTCAGGGATCCAAGTCACAACACCCAGAATCAGTTTTCCTTACTTTTCAAAAAATAATCAAAAGTTTTATATACAGTTCCCAAATTCCTTGTTTCTCACAAGAGGTAACAAGGAGTATCAGTCACATATCTAGCATAGTTCTCTAAGTAGTTCACACCATTGATTCCCAGATCTTTCCATGCTTCCAGGGGAGTCTAGAAATTGTATGTTTAGTCAAGTTGGAGATCCAGTGACAGGTATTCCAAGCCCAGTAGAAAAATCATGCCTTGTATTCTGTTTCTCTGGAACCATCCCTAGCAACACATTCTACAGTGTGCCCTGGAGGAACATGGGTGGTAGGATGAATATGCTTTGAAAGTGGGTTTGTGATAGTGGCTCACAAGATACGATCTGTGCTTTACAGTAATGGCTGTCTACACAACAGAGAGTCTGAAGATTGGACTTAAGCAGTAAGGTTAATGCCTCAGCAGTGGTAACGTGGTGCATAAGGCATGGAGGAAGCCTCACTGACTTCAGGCCACATTAGAAGCCTGAGAAAGTTGGGTCTTTACATCGGTGAAGTAATGTAATAATGGCAGCAGCAATAACAACACCCATGATGTTGGTGAGCCCACCAGCAAGGTGCCAAGGCAATGAATTCTTTTAGTTGGGGTTATCATTGGTGTGAGGAAACACCATGTCCAAAGCAACTTGTGGAGGAAAGGGTTTGTTTGGCTTACATGTCCATATCACTATTTCTCACTGAAGAAAGTCAAGACAGGAACTCAAACAGGGTAGGGACCTGGAGGCAGGAGCTAATGTAGAGACCATGGAGGAAGAGGGCTGCTGCTTACTGGATTGCTCTTCATAGCTTGCTCAGCCTGCCTTCTTATAGGACCCAGGACCACCAATCCACAGATGGCACCATCCACAATGAGCTGGGCCTTCCCTATTAATCACTAGTTAAGAAATTCCTACAAGCCTGTCTGCTTACAACCTAATCTTCTGGAGGCACTTTCTCAATCTAGGTACCTTTCTCTCAAGTAATTATAGCTTGTGTCAAGTTGACATAAAACATCTCTGGGTATATTCCCAGGAGTGGTGTAGCTGGGTCCTCAGGTAGTGCTATGTCCAATTTTCTGAGGAACTGCCAGACTGATTTTCAGAGTGGTTGTACCAGTTTGCAGTCCCGGCAGCAATGGAGAAGTATTCCTCTTTCTCCACATCCTTACCAGTATCTGCTGTCACCTGAGGTTTTGATCTTAGCCATTCTGATTGGTGTGAGGTGGAATCTCAGGGTCATTTTGATTTGCATTTCCTTGATGACTGAGGATGTTGAACATTTCTTTAGGTGCTTTCAGCCATTTGAGATTCCTCAGTTGAGAATTTTTTCTTTAGCTCTGTACCCCACTTTTTAAATAGGGTTATTTGGTTCTCTGGAGTATACCTTCTTGAGTTCTTTGTATATATTGGATATTAGCCCTCTATCACATATAGAATTGGTAAAGATCTTTTCCTAATCTGTGGTTTGTCAGTTTGTCCTGATGACAGTGTGTACTGGCTGGTTTTGTATGTCAACTTGACACAAGCTGGAGTTATCACAGAGAAAGAAGCTTCCCTTGAGGAAATGCCTCGATGAGATCCAACTGTAAAGCATCTTCTCAATTAGTGATCAAGGGTGGGAGGGCCAATTGTGGGTGGTGCTATCCCAGGGATGATAGTCTTGGTTTCTATAAGAAAGCAAGCTGAGCAACACAGGGTAAGCAAGCCAGTAAGTAACATCCCTCCTTGGCCTCTGCATCAGCTCCTGCTTGGGTTCCAGTCCAGACTTCCTTTGGTGATGAACAGCAACATGGAACTGTAAGCTAAATAAACTCTTTCCTCCTCAACTTGCTTCTTGGTCATGATATGTTGTGGAGGAATAGAAACCATGACTAAGACACAGTGTCCTTTGCCTTACAGAAGCTTTTCAATTTTATATCTCATTTGTCTATAGTTGATCTTTAGAGACTGGGCCATTGGTGTTCTGTTCAGGAAATTTCCCCCATGCCCATGTGTTCAAGATTCTTTCCCACTTTATCTTCCATTGAATTCAGTGTCTCTGGTTTTATGTGGAGGTCCTTGATCACTTGGACTGGAGCTTTGTACAAGGAGATAAGAATGGATCAATTTGCATTTTCTGCGTACCAACTGCCACTAGAGCCAGCACTATCTGTTGAATATGCAGTCTTTTTGTCCACTGGATGGTTTTGGCTTCTTTGTAAAAGATCAGGTGACCATAGGTGTGTGGGATTAATTCTGGGTCTTCAATTCTATTCCATTGATTTACCTGTCTGTCTCTGTACCAATACCATGCAGTTTTTAGCACTATTGCTCTGTAGTAGAGCTTGAGGTCAGGGATGGTGATTCCCCCAGAACTTCTCTTATTGTTGAGATTAGTTTTCATTATCCTGGGTCTTTTGTTGTCCCAAATAATAAGTTTGAGAATTGCTCTTTCTATCTTTTTTGATCGTAGATTGCTTTTGGTAAGATGGCCATTTTTACTGTATTAATCCTGCTGATCCATGAGCATGGGAGATCTTTCCATCTTTTAAGGTCTTTTTCAATTTCTTTCTTCAGAGACTTGAAGTTCTTGTCATACAGATCTTTCACTTGCTTGGTTAAAGACACACCAAGATTTTCTATTATTTGTGACTATTGTGAAGGATGTCATTTCCCTAATTTCTTTTTTAGCCCATTCATTCTTTGAGTAGAGTTAATTTTATATCCAGCCCCTTTACTGAGTATATAACAAGGACACATGCTCCACTATGTTCATAGCAGCCTTATTTATAATAGCCAGAAGCTGGAAAGAACCCAGATGTCCTTCAACAGAGGAATGAATACTGAAAATGTAGTACATTTACACAATGGAGTACTACTCAGCTATGAAAAACAATGACTTCATGAAACTCACAGGCAAATGAATGGAACTAGAAAATATCATCCTGAATGAGGTAACCCAGTCACAAAAGAACATACAGGTATGTACTCACTGATAAGTGGATATTAGGCAAAAAGTTCTGAATACACACTGGTAAAAAGCTTGAAATACCCACAATATGACTCACAGACCATATGAAGCTCAAGAAGAAGGAAGACCAAAGTGTGCATGCTTCAGTTCTACTTAGAAGGGGGAACAAAATAATCCTGGGAGATAGAAGGAGAGAGGGAGTGGGGTGGATAAGGGAGGAGAGGGGAAAGAGGTCAGGATCATGTGTGGGAGGAGACGGGGAGATGTACAGAGGGGTCAGGAAATTGAACAGAGGTGTTTACCAGGGGGAATGGGGAACTGGGAGTAGCCACCAGAAAGTCCCAGATGCCAGGAAAGCAAGACGCTCCCGAGACCCAATGGGGATAATATTAGCTTAAATACCCAACAAAGGGGAGAGAGAACCTGTAGAAACCACATCTAGAGGTTGAAAGATGGGGCCACCCACCCATCTCAAAAAAAAATAAATAAATAAATAACCTAAAACTGCTCCGATATAAAGGAAATACAGAGTCAAAGAGTGGAGCAGAGACTGAAGGAAAGACCATCCAGAGACTTTCCCACCTGGGGATCCATCCCACATGCAGACACCTAAGCCAGACACTGTTGCTGATGCCAAGAAGTGCTTGTTGACAAAAGCCTGATACAGCTGCCTCCTGAGAGGCTCTGCCAGAGTCTGGCCAATACAGATGCGGATGCTACTGTACTGAACACAGGGACCTCAATGGAGGAGTTAGGGGAAGGGCTAAAGGAGCTGAAGGAGCTTACAACCCCATAGGAAGAACAATATCAACCAACCAGACCCCCAGAGCTCCCAAGGACTAACCCACTAACCAAAGAGTACACATGGAGGTCCCCATGACTCCAGCTGCATATATTGCAGAGGATTGCCTTATCTGGCATCAGTGGTAGGAGAGGCCCTTGGTCCTGTGAAGGCTTGATGCCCCAGCATAGGAAAATGGTGAGGCAGGAGTAGGTGGGTGGGTGGAGGGAGCACCTTCATAGAAGCAGGGGGGAGGGTGTATGGGATAGGAATTTTACAGAGGGAAAACCAGGAATTGAAGTATAAATAAATAAAATAACCAATAAAAAAAGTTGGCATAAAATTATCCCGAATAAACATCCTTTTGTCTGGTTGGTTAGTTGATTGGTTGGTTGGTTGGTTTGTTGGTTGACTTTGTGAGTTCCTGAAACTCACTTTTTTTTTCCCCAGAGACAGGGTTTCTCTGTGTAGCCCTGGCTGTCCTGGAACTCACTTTATGGCCAGGCATTCCTTGAATTCACAGAGATCCACCTGCTTCTACCTCCCAAGTGCTGCCATTAAAGGCTTGCCCCACCACACCTGGTGCAAACATCCTTTTATCTGAGGTTACCAGTACCATCCATAGCTAGGGTGTGGCTTCCCAATTCAAATATCTATCAAAAAAAAAAATGCAGCTTACTTCTTAAAGGAATTCTGATCCAGTCAAGCTGACAAGCAAGAAAAACCATCACAGAGGGAAGTAGCAGAAAACATGTAATGGAAAGCAGAGGGAAGGAGAACTCTAAAAATGGAAAGGTTTAAGTCAAGACAGGGCAGGGGCTTGGGAAGAGCGTGGAATGTGAAAGACAGCAAACCAAAACTAAGAACAAATAGAAGAAGACATACAGAGGCCCACTATATAATCTAATTTTAAAATTCAATTTTTTTTTTTTAAAAGTAACTTGAATAGAAGTACCCTGAATAGGTGGATAATGATAGTCCCAGAAAATACTAAGTGGAAATTGTAGTGTCAGGAGTGGGACATCTCCCTATGAGTTGTTGGTCCTATGGGCCTACGAGGCCCCCAAACGAACATAGTCTACTCCCATTATTTTTAGTTGCCTGCCAGAATAGTATGGTGAGAGCCCTATTGACGGAAACAATCCACACTTTGGTCTCATGACATAGAGGAATCAAACTGGAACAGAGATGGAAGCTTCCTTCCTGCAAGCCAGCATTCACAGTGCTGGAAGATGCTCTGCAGTCTTTCAGGGAAGAAAACACATCAACAGTCCTGTTCAGCTGTCAATCCTGTGTGTACCATAACTGATCTGCCAAGCAAGTTGTGTCCACTGGTGCAATTGGATTTAAGGCCTTTTTTTTTTTTAATGGGAGAGTACTCCTAGTGTAAATCTAGTCAAAAACCCACAGTTGGGGAGGTCACAGGCTCTAATGAGAAACCAACAAGTATTGCTTTATTAAATGTACAAGTTGTGAGGCTGTTTTCTAAATACTTGCAATTATACCTATAGATTAGTGTGGCACTCGGTCTTAGTCAGCAAACCTTCTCTTGGCAACCTTTTGGCAGAGGGATGTGGTCCTTGCAATCATGAGCTCAATGCATCTGTGATTACCTTCACAAGACCTGAACAAGACTGAGCCCTTGACCATCCAGAGAATAACCTACCATGGCTGTACTTTCAGTCTCTAGTGAGTGAATTTACTAAGTGTATAACAAGCAAAAGTATAAAGGCAAATACAATGTAGCAGACAGAGAACTGACGATCATCAAATTGGACACTTCCAACATCCAGCAGAAATCAAATGGGGAAGCTGTACAGAGGCAAAAGCTGAAGTTTCTGATTGAGGGTCTCAGGTGCAGTAGAGTGGTGACTGCCTTTGTGTGAGGTCTCTGTGGGAAATGATGAAGCTGGCCTGGTCTAACTACCTTGAGAAGCATGAATCAAGGGGTTTTAGAAGTTTGAGTTCACAGTTCCTGTGGCACTGTGTGCCTTTTGGTTCCTGATTTTGTTTTTTTGTCGTTGTTGTTGTTGTTTTGTTTTGTTGTTTGTTTCTTTTTGTTTTTGTTGTTCTTCTGACTGAAATAGCTCTGTGCCTTCAGAGATCCTATTACCTAATTACAAAACACCATGGTAATAGAGTCAAATTAGGTGATAAGTTTCCTTAAGGCACAGTGTTACCTCAGAGCCTTCTCAATCAAGATAACAGTGACACACAGAGAGAAGGCATTCAGAAAACAGGCAAGGAAGTGACACCCTTCTGTTGTAACCCAAACCAGCCATAAAGTGAGGTCATTGTAAATTTCAAGGAGAGAGGCATCTTTCTCCTGCACTGAGCATGCTGCCGTTTTCCTATTTATCAATTCTTTTCTTGCTTTATGCTATGTTATGAAAACTAGGAACCATTGCAAACTGGGAAGGGCTAGACTGACTGTTAAGCAGGTAGCATCCAAAACTATGCAAATCACGATAAATAGGACTTATAGAAGCACAGGACTGACATTGGTTTTTGGAACCTGAACCAAAAATTGGAGATCAATATTCAGGTCAAATTTACTGTCTGGGGCTCTCTTGCTCTTTGTCTGTGCTTGATATAGAGAGGAATAGAGGGGTAGGGGTAAGCCAAAGCCAGAAGTGGACAGACAAACTGGCCTGACTGCTACTCCTTCACAGGGGACAAGCACTCTAAGTGAGGGAAACAATGTTTCCTAATTTACTAGAAATTAACCAAGGATTAGAAAACAGAAAAAAAAAAAAAAACTGAAGCCCAAACAATACAACTTTCTCTGTCTCTGTCCTGATTCAGAAGTAGTCAGGTGCAAAACTCACTGAGACTTAAAAGGAGGAAGTGAGGCAGGCAGTGGTTGCCCTCGCCTTTAATTCCAGCACTTGGGAGGCAGAGGCAGGCAGATTTCTGAGTTCAAGGCCAGCCTGGTCTACAGACTGAGTTCCAGGACAGCCAGGGCTACACAGAGAGAAACCCTGTCAAAGGAAAAAAAAAAAAAAAAAAGGATGAAGAAGAAGGAAGTGAAGTACCATGAAATCCACCCATTTGTTGTAGGTTCGCTGTTAATGGGAAGAAGTTTGCTAAAAATGGTGATCATTATTCTGAAATGCAAGTGAATCACAGGGGGACTTCCAGCTCAACTACCTGAACCCAGGAGAGGACAATCCACAAAGGGAAGTGGAGGTTTCTCTCTCTCCATCAGTGTGCTCCACTGTCCTACCACAAACATTTATAACTAGTACCCAAACTAGAAGTCCTACAGACATTTCCTGAAAATATGTGTTAGGGCAATGAACTCAGTAGAGACCAAAAACCAAAATCAAACCAACCAAACAAACATTATCCCATTTTACAGGGTCATGAGAGAAGCAGAAGTAACTTATTTTCATATGCTATAGTATTTTAAAATGTAGAAACTTGGAGATTTGGAGAAATCACAGAAAGACAACTGGGAAAGCAGTCTGGTTCAGGAGTGCTTCTGCTGATGATAGGAAATCAAACCGAAAGCCTAAGAAGATGTAAGAATCTACAAGGGCTGGGCGGGGTGTCCTTGTGAAGAATGGTGCCAAAGAAGCCCAGAGAAGGGGTCTTCTCAGTGCAACGAGCCACTCCCTCAGAGGCACACATTTGTTGGTGTGTTGCGTTCATACATATCATACATAGGACTGGTGAAAGAGTGCCTTCAGGGGAATTAATGACATAAAGTGGACTACTGAACTTTTAAAAGGTGTGTTAAAGTAAATCTAGTCTTCCTGTAAAGCAAAAAGAAAACAAAGCCATAAAATAAAGCATTTTATGAGAAGGTTTGGTTAAGGCAATTCACACCCTTGTCTTTACAGATGGGATCGGACTCCAGGTAGCCTTTCAATTTCAAAGCTGGGGTTGACCTCCAGCACCTATAAGTCAGGTGTAAAGCACTCACCAGGACAAGTACTTGGCTACTGTGTAAATTCTTAGCCAGCTGCAATTAATGATAAGGTCACGAGCAATATCAATTTAGGGTAAGGTCAAGGCCTTCCAGCCCATGTCTCCCAGCTTAGAAAGTAGACCCAGCACTGTCCAGAATCAGGGTTCAGATTTGGGTCTAGATCTTTCTCTCTATAGATGGTCTGTCTAACTCCTTCTTCTGTGGAATACTGGGTATGTGTTGCTTGAAGTGCCATGCAGATTTTGAGACATGTATTAAAGGGATAGAAATAATAGATGTGAAAAAAAGCCATCATGTTGAAGACTGGAGCTATGAGTTTTTTTTCAACTGTGGCTTTTAGATGTCCTGAATCCATGCCTTCATTTCTCCACTGGACAATGACAATTATAAAATCTGCCCCTAACCTTTATATTTCGGGAAGAGAATTCTATAGTTCTTGGTCTGATCAGAATTATTTGCTCATCAACATATGCTTGGCCCAGAGAGTGACATGATTTGGAGGTGTAGCCTTGTTGGAACAGGTGTGGCCTTGTTGGAGGAAGTATGTCACTGTGGGCATAGGTTTGAAGACCCTCGTCCTAGCTGCCTGGTAACCAGTCTTCTAGTGGCCTTCAGAAGAAGGTGCAGACCTCTCAGCTTCTCCTACACCATGCCTGCCTGGGCACTGCCATGCTTCCCACCATAATGATAATGGATTGAACCACTAAACCTTTAAGCAAGCCCCAATTAAATGTTGTCCTTTATAAGAGCTGTCATGGTCATGGTGCCTGTTCACAGCAGTAAAACTAAGACAGCATTAATCACATATGACAAGCAACATTAGTTAGAAAGCCAGATGAACACTAATCTAAGACAATGAGTCAGTAACCCAGGCACATCAGCAATCCAATCAGCTTTTCTTCACTCTGCATTGTTTATTAAGGACTTCCCATGTGTGCATCATGGTCATAATAGATACTTGCATGCTAATACACTGTGCACATATGTATTATTTCTGAATGATAGGTCAAGAATGCTGCTGAGTTACTGGTGAGCATGAACTCTGCCAATGGTAAACTTTATTTTCACCCAGTTCTACCACATGAGATATATGGGGCAAGTACAATGCGTCAGAAAGCAGACAGTAGGGAGGGACCCGCATCTGGACGCGATCGACCTGCGCCTTTCCTGCCCAGGAGGGGTGTTCGCCTGGCGGCTGTCCGCAGGCTGATCCAGCACCCAACACCTTGCCTCCCCGACCGAGGAGGGGTGTCCGCCTGGCAT
>NC_034601.1:15386083-15398237 GCF_900095145.1 Mus pahari
GAGTGGGTGGGTAGGGGGACAGAGGTGGGGGGAGGGGTATGGGAAACTTTCGGGATAGCATTTGAAATGTAAATAAAGAAAATAATAATAAAAAAAAAAAAAAAAAAAAGAAAGCAGACAGTAGTATTTAGCTCACGTGGAAATGTTTATAAGGTAGGTTATTTGTGAAGTTCTCCTCTGAGGTATGTTTAAACTCTTCAAACTCTGGAACAAAGTAAAGGACTGTGATAGCAAATGTGCTAATGTCATAATTCTCATCTCATCTTACAGCATCAAGTTAGAAGAGGTCATAGAGCTCTCATAACCTAGAATTTAGGATACGCTAATATCAAATAAATCTCTTGCCTCCTACCTCCTGCTCAACAGTATTGTAACAATTCTATTTAGAGTCTTTTGATGAGTGTCACTATACATAAACAGTAAGATTTATTAGCTAGGATACCTATATCAACACAAATATATACACAATTTATGGTTCATTTTTGTAGTCAGATGAGATCTTACATCTCAACCACAAGCACATAACAGAGAGAGCAAACAGAAGTGGCAAGAGGATTGTAATCTGAAAGCCTGCTCCCAGTGACCTCTCCAAACAGTTCCACCAACGTTTGGAACCAACGTTTGGTACCAGGTGTTTAAAGGCTCAAGACAATGAGGGGCATTTCTCCTTCAAACCACCACATTGCATTTCCTGACCCCAATGGGCCATAGCTACATCATAATGAAAATGGATTTAGCCCAACTTCAAAAGTCTTCGTACTCTTTCACAGGTTCAACACTGTTTAAAACTCAGTGCCTTCTGAGACTCAAGGTAATCTCTTAACTGTAACCTCCTGTAAAATCAAAAAGCATATTATACACCCCCAAATTAAAATGGTAGAGATTATACATTACCATTCCAAAAGGACATAGTGAGGAATTTGGGAACATCATGAGGAAACACTTGACCAAAACAAGACAAAACCCAGCAGGGCAAATACCAAATCCTGTAACTCCAAATTCAATGTTTGTGACTTAAATTTCATGGGATTTGAATGGTTCTCCTGCAGCTTTGCTGCCTGAAGGATACATCTCTCTCTTGGGCTGCCTTCACCTCCTGTATACAGGAATTTACACCTCAAACACCGGGAAAGAGTGAACGGAAAGTGATACAAGGCCTTTCAAAGCCTAATGGTGCACTCTCTCCAGCAAGGCTGAGCCACCCACACCTCCCTGAACAGTTCCAACAACTGGGGACCAAGTGCTCAAACGCCTGGGACTAGGGGGGCCACTTTTTGTTAATACTACCATACCAAAAAAACCCTAAAATCAGACAGACTGGCCCCACATCTTAGTTTGCCACTTAATTGCTATGTAACTGGTATAAGATACTTAACCTCAGTAGGTTAAGTTGTCTTATCTTAGCCTCGTCTATCTACTTGCCTTCTAATACAAACACACACACACACACACACACGCACACACATACACACAAATGTAATGTATGACAATAATAATTGTACTTGTCAAAAGTTATTGTGAATATTAAGTATAAATACATGGGAAGCATTTAAACAGAATGTTCACTGCTCAGTTGAACAGCAACTATGATCATAGTTGTCATTCTGATGAAGAGATCAAATTGTCTCACTGTGGTGTCTAAACTTTCCTCTTAGTACCACTTTCATTGTGTCCCATAAGTTTGTATATGCTGTGTAATAAATTTCATTGAATTCTAGAAAATTTTTAATTTCTTTTCTTTATTTCTGAATAAATCTTAGTACTCCACATTCTTCTTGACAGTTTTATAGCTATAGTAAGTTTCAGAGAAATATAAATTAAGAGAATTTATATCTAAAGAAAGGCTAAATTTAAGTATGCCATACATAATGCTAATTAGACTGTTTCTCCCTTTCAGCAGTCATTAATTGCCTGTAGGTATTCATCTAGGGGAGAGATTTGTGAGACTACATTGTTCAGGTCTTATTTAGGGAACCATATTGTTGCTATTTCATGGTACAGATTCTTTGTCATATATAGAGAACAAAATCTTGCAGCATGTCTTCTAGTCCTCTGCCTTTTACAATCCTACACACACACACACACACACACACACACACACACACACACACACCCTTCCACAATGTCCCTATAACATTAGGTGTAAAGAGTAGAATGTTATGACAGTTGTTCTCTGCACTTTGATCAGTTGTGAAATTGTGTAATCGTCTTTATCTGCTGAGGAAAAATAAAGACTTCTTTGATAAGGAATGCTGTCACACCTACACCTATAAGGATTTAGACTGTACTGAAAAATTCTAAGGTTGGTGAAAGTGGAAGTTGTAAGTTTTCCCCTAAGCTTCAAGGCCTGGTCAGCCATGGGGAGTGGGTTAGGTTTATAGTACCAACCAGGCATGAAGTCCCTCATATTGAGCAGGCCTTACATCCAATTATATAGCTGTTGGTTACCCCCAAGATATAAGTGGCACTGTTGAACCTTTGAGGATATTTTGCCATGAACGTCATTATTTTAGTTCACAGGTGCCACAGTCTGGGTAGGACTATTGACAGGTTTTTCTCCCTTGGTAGTTTTGCATAGCATCTTCCAATACTCTATGAGCTAATCTTGAGACAGAAAGCTTCCAGATCAGATCCAGTTTAATTCTTCCAAATCCCAGGTCAGAACTGAGTAGTGTCTTCAGTAAGAGGTACTTCCTTCAAATTCTAGGAAGCAACCAAGGACAACAGCAATAACCTGTACTGTTTGGGGGATTTCCCAGATTCTTATCAGTAACAATTCTCAGACCTAGTATTGGGAATTTTGTTAAATAATCTATGCCTCCTGGAAAGAGGCACAAGTAATATAACTTCATTTTCAAAAAATCCTATACATACATTAAATATGTATGTTTACATACACACTATATATAATCTTAGATAAATAGAAAACATATGGATTCCTTATGAGTTTTTTTCCCACTTCCTGAGTGTGATTTATCCCTCCCTCTATCTTTGCCTTGGTTTCCCCCACACTGAACTCACTTTAGTCTTTCCTTTCTGCAGTCAACTGAAGTAAACCTAAATAGAGCAAGGTAGGTACAATTTTCTGTTTATGGACCATTGCACAAGACACTTAGTGCCACCTTGTGATAAAACTGTAGTAATACAAGAGAGGAAAAGAGATTGTCCCAAAGTGCCATTCAAAGAAAATAATGAATCTCTTTAGCACTAAGTAAAAATAGTATCATAATAAAAATAAAATTGCTCCCCCTTTTGTGGCCCTTCCCCTTGCATTAAATGAAAGAGATCTAGCTTACTACAAAAACAGAAACAAGTGAAGTCAAAATTAGCAAAGGAGAGAGAGCTGACGGCAGAGAGGAAGACCACCCTTAGAATCACAGCAACAGCCTGAACACAAAACAAATACAGGCCCAATCTCCAGGACACAGTCATTACGCTCTAACCTTTGTCCAGCTCTAGTCCACTTCCTTTCCTCTGCTTTCTTCTCTGCTTCTATCATGGTCCTCATATCCTGTCCAACTTCTGTTCCCAGGACACAAGTACCTAGTAATCCTGGTGGGTAGACTCCGATGTGTGCCATAAATGAACCCTGAAAGAGTATGGGCACCCGCTGGCATGAAGGACCTGATCTCAGGGGGGAGGACTTGGAATTCTGGGAGAGCCACAGGAAGATGTGAGGAACAGCTACCACTATTTGACTCTTAATGTCTATGTTTCCTCTCTCCTTCCCAAATAACTGCTTTTAGCTGGGAAATGGTGAAACTCATTCTGTTACTCCCTCTGGAATCCCAGGATTCAAGATACTAAATAATACACACTACATCTTTTCACACTTTTTGATAATTAAAGTCTAAAAAAAATTGATACGAACAAAAATAAATAATCCAGCACTAGCTGATTAACTCAGTTTTACTAATAAATGAAAGGAAGTTTTTCTTTTTTTTCATTTTTTTATTATTATTATTTTCTTTATTTACATTACAAATGCTATCCCGAAAGTTCCCTATACCCCCCCCCTGCCGCCCCTGCTCCCCTACCCACCCACTCCCACTACTTGGCCCAGACCTTCCCTTGTGCTGGGTCATATAAAGTTTGCAAGACCAAGGGGCCTCTCTTCTGCTACATATGTAGCTAGAGACACAAGCTCAGGGGATACTGGTTAGTTCATATTGTTGTTCCACCTACAGGGTTGCAGCCCCCTTAGACTGAAAGGAAGTTTTTCTACGAGTACTATTTCTTCATTGCTTCTATTTAAGTACATGTTATGAGAGTATATGTTCTTTATTGTTTTACTATAATTATGTTCCTTTGTTTCTCTCTCTCTCTCTCTCTCTCTCTCTCTCTCTCTCTCTCTCTCTCTCTCTCTTGCATTATTCTGGGAAATCCATAAACCTAAAGGTATGTTGTCTCTATTTTAATTGTTTCCAAAAGGATTGGAGCTATTATGAGTGATGGAGATTCAGGAAAAAAAAATGTTTCAAAGAAGAAATATCCATGAAAAGAAATAGAAAGAGGGGTGGAAGGATGGCCCAGTGGTTAAGAGCATTGCTGTCTTACAGAGGACTTGAGTTCAGTTCCTAGCACCTAAATCAGGTGGCTCACAACCACCTGTAACTCCAGCTCTAGAAGGAGCCAGCACCTCTGGTCCTCACAGGCACCTGCATTCACGTGCACTCACCTACAGACACCCATAAACATGCAAAGAAGTAGAAAAAGATTATTCATCATAAATCAGCAAAAGATTTTTATGGGAAATGCTGATAAATGACAAATTTATTCCCTGCCCTCTTTCCTTAACCACTTTCCATGTAGCAGTTGGGAACCTAAATGCTTGTCTCCACAGATTCCCTTGATGGTTGCTTCTAGCAAATGTTATAAGACTTATTTCTGAAGTAGGACATAAGCAGAGTTAGTAAAATGTTTTTAGAAATATTTCTGCTCTTAGAAAAAGAAAGTTAAACCAATATTGCATCTTTTCCTTCTACCTGCTTTAGATCATAGATCAAGACTTAACAAGTAAAGAAACAAGATATTCAAAAGTCATGCTAGCATTATTGAGCCCTGGTCCAGTACTAAGAATGTCTTATTATGAGGTTTTAAAAAACAAGCTGTAATGAGTACATTCTTTCTTATTCTGATGCCATGTCCAATATTATCCATAATACAATGACAAACTGAATTTCAAAGCAACCTAATAGTGGAATATTTCTGAGTCTAAAATCTAGAGCTGTTTCAAGCACCATGTGCTCATATTTCCCAAGGAAACCTTGAACTTATGAAAATCTTTATAAGTTACTTTTCTCTTGATATAATAAAATACCATGCCAAAGGCTTAAGCTTAAGGAAGAAAGAATTGCCTCAGAGCTTCAGTGAGATAAGAATCTATACTAGTAGGTGGGAGGAGTTGGAGGCTGATAGAACACATCTGCAGCCATGAGTAACAAAGCAGAGAGCAAATCAAATAAAATGAGAGTGGGGACTTTCAAAGCTTACCCCAAGTGGCTCACATCTTTCATGAAGACTGAACTACCCCCAAAAAGCTACACCAGTGGGAATCAAGCATTCAAATACCCTAACCTTTGGGGAACACATCTCATTTAAACAGCCACATAGCCCTAGCTCACTAACAGCATGTAGATTTAATGCTAAGCAGGGATTAGACTAGTTTAGGTATGAAGTATCTCCTCATTTTGATTTTGGAAAACACACAGTATGCCTGTCAAGGAAATTTCACTCAAATCAGTAGGATGAGAGGTAATATGAAGGGGGAATTCAGGAAAACATTTTTCCATGAGAGAGAGAGAGAGAGAGCTGGAGAACAATTCAGAAGGAAAGAGAAATGAAAAACAGTAAGAGTTAGAAATATTGTTTAGAAAAAGGAAAGAAATGAGACTTTGATTACACTTTCTGTTATAGAGTAAAATTAATACAAACTATATTCTGTTTGTGGTGTAACTATTGACTTTGAAGCTTCTGTAGAGCAAAGGAATTCATCAGCCGTGTTACAAGGAAGGAGGAATCTTTGCCATCTGAGAATTGATATTCAGAATATATTATCCCTTAGATTTTAGGAAAATTAAAATAACTTTGGAATTTTGTCTTATGCCAGTCAGGATAGTCAAAACCAAGAAAACAATTGACAACAAAAGCTAGTTGGGATACACAGAAAGGGAGACCCTTATACAATGCCACTGGAAATCAGTGTGGAGAATTCTCAAAAAGGTGAAAATAGATCTACCATACGGCCCATGTATACTTCCCCTTGGCATATGCCTAAGGGACTCAAAGGCCTGTCCCACAGAGACTTGAATGGCAGTGAACATTGCTAGTGTATGAACAATAGCCAGGGACTGGAAATAACATAAATGTCTTTCAGTTCATGAAAGGATAGTGAAAACGTGCTCCATATACACCACAGAATACTCGTCGCCGTAAAGAAAAATGAAATTTGCGAGTAAACAGAAGAAACTAGGACATATTATACTGAGGTAACATACACGCAGAAAAACAAACAGCACATGTACTCTCTCAGATGCAGTTCACAGCTCCAAATCTTCAGATGTGTACATATAACTTGCAGTAACCACAGAAACCAGGAAAATAACAAGGACCATAGAGGAGAGAGGAAGCTCTAGAGGGGGAATAGCAGGATATGGGTAATATGAAAGGGGAATTTGGGAACACATTTTTTTCATGGCAGGGGGTGGGGGTTGGAGAACAATACAGAAGGAAAGAGAAATGAGAAACAGTAAGGATGCTTGAAAACTTATAAGGAATCATAATGTTATATTTACCTTAAATGACACATAATACATTTCTCTCTCTCTCTCTCTCTCTCTCTCTCTCTCTCTCTCTNTNTNTGTGTGTGTGTGTGTGTGTGTGTGTGTGTCTGTCTGTCTGTCTGTCTGTCTGTCTGTCTCTGTGTGTCTTTGTGTCTTTGTTTGTATGTTTGTGTGTGTATCTGTGTTTGTGTGTGATGATGATGATGACTCATACCACTTGGGATGATAATACTCCTCATAAGAGGTCAATAACAGGCATGAGAAAGCTCCCTTTGGGTCATTGGTCAGGAGTGTCTAAGAGACACCTCCAAACAACTGCTAATATAGGGGATAATTTAGTCTTTCCCAAGCTTGAGCCACCTCTGATTGGTTATTCTTTGCTTCTTCTCTTGCTTTCTCTTTGGCCTGTACTTGTGGGCAAGCTTAAGTAGCTGAGTAGCTGTTTGCCTGTCTAGGGCCTGGGTGAACTGGTTAATGGCAGGAGGAACTTGAGGCCACTTATAGAGGATGGCTCTTTGCAGCTGCAGCCTGATGTAGCAGGGCCATTTGACTAAGTGTGTTAGATCTCTTTTGGGCTGGATGTTCTGCCCAATGCCGAAGTTTTGGGGCCTTTTCTCAAACGAAGGATTGACCACCCTTTTGGCCTCCTGTTTCTTGACAATAGCAGAAGCCGGGACCACCTTTTTCCCCTTGGCCTTTTTTCCTTTGGGTATCTTGCTCAGCTAGTGGAGAGAGAAAGAAGAGGGAATTGTGGGTGATCCAATTTTAACTATTTTTTTTTTAAAGATTGCTTTGTTGTTGTTTTTTCTAAACAGATACAAAAGCTGAAGAGAGCAAATGACCATCTTATTCTTTTTGTGATATGAACTAAGGACTACTATATCACTATTACATGCTTGGTTTGGTCTAAATATTGACATGTAATAATTAGAGTCAAGTAAGTGATAACAAGTTTCCAAGATAAAACATAGACTCAAAACTTTTAACCTCATATGAGAATCAGCTTCTCTTAAATCCCTAAAACTTGGTAGAAATTTCCTTGAGAGAGCTGAAAACAAAGGAAAAATTTCTCACAGAAACCTTAGCAAATATCAAAAGACCTTGAGTCAAGACTTCAGGAGGGAGGCAGATCTCTTTGAGTTCTACACCAGCCTGGACTACACAGTAAGTTCCATGAGAGCCAGAACTATGTAGTAAGACCCTGTCACAAATTAAAAAACAAAAAAACACTCTTCTGGTGGGATTCTGGAAGACCACTCAGGAATGGTCAAGCCTGTAACAATGGCAGTTGGTATTGGCTCTAAATGTAAATGTCACTTTTATTGCCTCAGATGAAGGAATAAGATGAGAGCCATACCCAAGCTTTATGAACACATGGCTTGGGATGAGCCCAGGGTATTTCTATATAACTTTCCCTAGGCCTAGGCCTGGAAGCGTCTAGCTTCCATACAATCTAATCTTCTGCAAATGAGAATCTTGAAGGCTTCAGCTCCCAACCTCCATCTGCTAACCTAGCTCTAGAATGTTTCAGCCTCTGAGAATTAGTGCTGAATAAGCTCATTCTTTCTAGCTTTTTCTGAACTCTGGTTGACTGGTTCAACTAAGTTGTTCTGGCTCAAACTTCTCCCCAAGCTGACTGATTCAAATTGGCTTCTCTCAGCTTCTGGCTGAATTGCTCTGTTTGGAAAGACTGCTTCTGAACTTCACAAACCGAACTGATCACCAATGAACTCAAGTGACTCTCTCTCCCTCTCTACTCTTTAAGTAGTCTCTTTATCCTTGTCCTCATGAAAGTTGAGCATATCCCATCTTTGACCCATTCTGTTAAATCTGTCTCTGGTTCATTTCTTTGTCTGCTCCTCAATTAGGTATCACTGTTTGCGGTTAAAGGTGTGTATGAGATTATAGAGACGTATCTATATCCTAGCCGGAGGGATTTGTGTGTGGCATGTCTGCATCCAGATCATATCTTTTGGTATGATCCTCTACCAGAGCAGCCGCGTTGCTAGATTAAAATTCCTCTACAATTGGTAATGATTTCTATTCTTCTTGAAGATCTTTTCAGTTCTTTTTTGCTTTCTTCCTGGAAAACAACAGAGTCCCTCAACAGAAAAGCAAAAAAATATATATATATATATACATGGAGCCTTACCTTCCTCCATAAGGATGTTCTTACTCCATTCTGGAACTGGATGTGACTTAAGCACTGAAACTTTAGCATGATATTCATAAGGTTCAAGATTGTGGGCCCTCCTACTAGGAACTCCAACAAAATATGAAAATGCAAACAAATCTGCCCCAGCTGACAGGATGCCAAACTGTGGAGTTGTTCTACTACACCCACTGCCACCAAGGGCCTCAATACCTGTTGCATAATTTTATCTGTACAAATGAAAACAGAAATTATGTTACATCTTTGCAAATTAAAATGAGAAACTAAAAGTTAAAACAAAGTTCCAATCCTAGGGAAATCTGGGGCTTGTGAAGATATAGTTCAAGGTACATTGTTCTGTTGAGAACTGGATTCCTCAGCTGCAGAGTTGTTCCAGGTTTAGGGTGGTGTAGCTCATTTTCTAGTTCCCAAACGGTGGTGCTGTTGGGAAGCATGCAGAACATTTAGAAGATGGCATGTCATTGGAGGAAGTGCTTCAAATTCTGTTTCCTGTATGAATGCAATGTAACTAGCCAGACTCCTAGTCCTGCTACCATGCCTTCCCTACCTGCTGGCACATACAAACACACACACACACACACACACACACACACACACACTGCTTGTTATGAAGAACTGTTCCTTCGCTGGAGTTATGAGTAAAACAAACCCTTTCTCTTTTAAGTTGCTTTTATTAGACACTTTTATCACAAAAATAACTAAGGCAGATAGCATGAAGATCTCATAGATGAACCTGCTGGAGATACTGGCTGGAAGCCCTTCCCAAGCTTTTGGATGAGACCAATAAAGAAAGAGACCTTGAAGTTTAAGCCCATGTACTTTCACAGTTAACTTTTTAGACAGTCTCATCGACTACATGGCTATATGCCTTATTGTTCAGATCTGCAGAGGACATTCTAGACACACACATTCTTTACCAGAGCTACTTCCAAAGTAGGTCATAAAAATGTAACTTAGGAGGGATCCTTAAGTTAGAGTTCCTTCCCCCCACCCTCACTTCCTTTTTCTCACCTCTTTCTTTCCCCAATCTCTTGGTAAAGAAATCTAAGAAAACACAGTTATACAGTGGGAAAAACTAAATAATACTGTTCAATACCTGAATATGGAAGTAGATTCAATAAAGAAAAGACAAACCGAGGGAATTCTGATAATTAGAGATAACCAGATGGTGAGAGGCAAGCACAAGAACATAAGCAACAGAAACCAAGGTTACTTGGCATCATCAGAACCCAGTTCTCCCACCATAGCAAGTGCTAGATACCCCATCACATTGGAAAAGCAAGATTCTGATTTAAAAATCACTTCTCATGATGAGATTCGCAGGAGATGGGAGCAGGGGGTGGGAAGGAAGAGGAGACTGCCACAGGCAGTTCTGCTATAGAGCTGGGGATGAGATTTAGGGATTATATCTGGAGAAGAGAGCTCTGCTTATTTTCTAAGCAAAGTAATGGTAGTCCCACAGAGATCCTAAACTCACCTGTGATAACACACAAGCCTGTGCACACACTCACACACACACACACACACACACACACACACACACACACACACACACAAAAGGCATAGGGCCTGGATCAGCCTTGGCTGTATGTGATGTAAGTTCTTGGCTTTGGACTTGAGGTGCAGAGGCCCTTCCCACCCCCACAAGGATGACCAGTTTTTTATCATGTGAGACTGAGGCTTGCTGAATCCTTTCCTTCAGTCTTGCCATGACTTGTCTTTCTAAGAATAGAAATGAGCTGGTCTGCCTTTGGCTCAGGTTGTTCTGGGAGTGGTTGTTCCCCAACCAGGGAATGGCATTGGTTACTCCTTGAAGTCTTCATAATGAGGAACCACATGACCTCTATCAGCCAGCTACAAAAGGTCAAGTGTGTCTCAAACTCATCAGGCCTCCAAGGCAATGCCTACTGATACATCCAACTTTAGTGATGGCTGATATTTGAGCCTGCTAGAATAGGGGCATGTGCTTCTTGTTAGCCTACATGTATGCAAAAAAATGTACAAGGCCTACTTAATGTTCAGTGTTGGTTCCTAATACCCACATCTAGGCACATGGAAGGGGTGCATGTAGGAATTCTTTAGTTTTAAAGGAATACCTTCCAAAGCCCTGACAAAGGCTGGCCTAACACCCCAACAGGTCTGCATACAATGGCCCTTTTTGCCACCAGATGGTCAGGCATCTAGTCCAAGTCTCCTCTGAGTAGATGTCCTCACTGGTGAAGGGGTCTCTTTCTTCCAGGAAAAGCTGAATGCAAATACTGATGACCCACCAAGTCACTGGTGCCCACTGCATATCTGCTCTGACCTGCTAAGATCTCAGCCTCATGCTTGCTTTCTAGTCTATATCATGTTTATGGATCAGAGAGAGTGGTCCCTTTTTATTGTACACGAGACAAAGGGAAGTAGTGATTGTCCCAGCTCTTTAACTTTTACACTTTGCAACTTTGTCCAGAGGAAAAATATTTGTATTGTGTTTATGGCTTCTGTTTAATGAAGTTTCATCATCAGGGATTGTGAGGAGCGGGTGTGGCTGTGGCCCCAAGATGGCGCCCGGGACTGCCGCCAAGTCTTACAACTGACACCTGATTTCCTCATATCCCTCAAGATAGCCACATACATTGAGCTGCATTTGCGCAGATGCACTAAGACATAAGATCTAATGATGTGACGAATGTAGTCCTGAGCCAATGAACTGGACCTACGTGGACTGGGGTGATGGGGAGTGGACTAGAGGGTATAAAAGGGGATGGTGGAGAGAGGTCGTGGCATTCTTTTTCCTGCACATTGTTAAGTTCCTGAATAAACTGCTTTGAGAAGGACATCGGTTTCGTCATTTCTTTTCTGCTGGTCAGAGATGGTAGCGACAAGGGATCATCCTGCCTGGAGCCCATGTTGCTATACTGCTCAGAGTGGGAAGTGGGGGGACTATCTATGCACATGAGAACTAAGAAGCTGTCTGTAGACTGACTGACTAGAACTGCAGGACTGTGCCAGGTCCAGAGACTAAGTATCTAACCTAGGTTAGCCCCACCAATCTTCCAATAGCTATCACTTGCCCATCTCTGCATCAGGACTAACATCCCACAACAGATAGATTTTTAAGCATCAACACAAGGACGGAAACTCCATCCTAGAAAAACTAAGAAACTAATCTTTCAACAAACCTAAAAGAAGACAGCCACAAGAACATGCCAACTTT
>NC_034601.1:15398248-15418222 GCF_900095145.1 Mus pahari
AAAAAAAAAAAAAAAAAAAAAAACTTTTGAAATACATTAACTTAGCTGACCACCAGTTTCACCAATCCAAGTACTAGGAATGTACAGGGGAATTTCCCCTAATTAATTGATTGGCTAAAAAGGCCACAAGAAGCCAATCGCTGGGTGAAAAGGAGGCGGGCCTTCAAGATCAGAGAGAGGAAGAGGGTCCCCTTTTTACAGTGAGGCAGGGAGCAAGAGGAAGCAGGATGTAGACAGGGAACTGCTAGACTGGTGGCGGCTTCCACTACCAGAAGATTTCCAACATAGAATGGTTGGTGAGTTTAGGATTACAGATTGTGCGCCCAGTGGTTATGTCATCTATTGACTTTAAACTACGTTTGTCTGATGTTTCCCATTCGCCGAGATTCAGGTGGCCTGGAGGAAAAGAACATAACCAGGGCCGAATTCGGCCAGGTTTTGGAATGGCAAAATTGGGCAAGGGCAGAGTTCCAGGGGAGAGGTAACTGCGGTGGATCTCCGGGGAGAGCACGCCCACAGCTGGCTGCAGAGATGGAGAGACACGCCCACAGCTAGCTGCAGAGATGGAGAGACACGCCCACAGCTGGCCGCAGAGATGGAGAAACACGCCCACAGCTGGCTGCAGAGATGGAGAAACAAGCCCACAGCTGGCTGCAGAGATGGAGAGACACGCCCACAGTTGGCTGCAGAGATGGAGAGACACGCCCACAGCTGGCTGCAGAGATGGAGAGAATGATCTCTCTTGGAGCTCTGGAGAGGCATTTGTGGGAGAGGTGTTGGCTAGGAGAAACACTCAGTGTCACGTTTAGTGTGTATCTTTTTAAAAAACAAAACAAAACAAAACAAAAGAAAAACTAAGAATAGGTTACATGCTATAGAAATGTCATCAGATAGCATCTTTGGCTTATAGAAATGCTTTCCCCATCTTGCTGTAGCTGCTCTCTGATGTAACCATTTACGTATTTTAAACATGCCTTGATTTACTTTGTTCTGTAAAACTATAAAACTTCATAAAACCACTTCCACATTGGACCACGGAACTTGGGGTAACCAAATTCTGTGTTTCTAAGTCATAATCACTCAAAATGTCTCCAGAATAAACTACCTTACTCCCCTTAAGGTAAGACCTGTGCTTTCTGCCTTGACACCTACATTGCTGCTTATCGCCCTTAGCTGGACAAGATACATGCAGCATCCTTCCATCACCTGGAGACTGGAAGCTTTGTGCCATCCTTCATACTGTCTGCACATCTGGAATTGTAGATCCAGGATAAAAGACAGATACTTACTAGGGTTTAAAAAAGGGATACATTTTTCTTCAATACATTTCTAACCTTTCCAGGACAGAATTGGGGTTTCTACTAAGTTAATAGACTTCAAAATGTTTTTATCTATTTGTTTTGGAATTTTAGTTTTAATTAGTTAGAAAATTATTTATAGTTAATTAGGAAATATATTTTCCTTCCCTTGCTGTATACAATGCAGCAGCTAAGCTTAACCTGACCAATAACATATCATATACCTGTTCATAAATTAACAGTGAGTAAGTGGCATTTGGAAAGATGATAGAGAAGTTCAGGAGAAATTTAAAAGATTTTTAAAACTAAAAATGCTAAAAAAAAAAAAAAAAATCCAGCTTTCTACTAGTCAAATAATATGACTAAATAATTAAAATAGGAATATAACACAAGTTGAAAATTGGAAATATAAGTCACTAGTAGAGTACTTGCCTACCATTATTCGACTCCAAACACTACACTAACTGAGTTTCACATGCAAATATATTATTCAAAATATACAATGAATTTCCTGATTAGCTTTGGGTCCCATCTCCAACATATCTCATTATCAAGAGATATGTATTTCAAAATCTTAAAAAGCTAAGTCTAAAGTAAATTCTAATTCTAAGAGTTCCAGATTAGGTCAATTAAAGTTGTTTTCTATTTCACCAATAAAATAACTTAAGTCCTAGTAGACAATGTTAAGGGTATATCAGAAACTACCATTTTTGAATACCCTCCATAAGTGAAGGAGGTAGTTAAGAATATTCTACCTAGTGCCAATCGTCACTTCTGTAGTCAATTCAATACCAAACACTTTTAAAAAAATAATTTATTATGCACTTACATTAGTCTAGGCCCTGAACTTTGTGCTGTGGAAGATAAAAGACTCGAATCATCATTTTTATTTATTTTTCATGGGCATTGGTATTTTTGCTGCATGTTTGTCTGTGTGAGGATGTTAGATCCTTTGGAACTGAAATTATAGACAGATGTGTGGTGCTATATGGGTGCTAAGAATTCCAGGTCCTATGGAAGAGCAGCCAGCGCTCTTAACCATCTCTCCAGTCCCACCCATGCACTTTTTATGTGTGCCCTCATCCCAGCCTTGAGCAGGTTGAATCAGACCTTGTCTGCCACAATCAGCTAGCCCACCTAGGGTGGAGTCTTCTGACTTAGGTAAAGTCTATTGTCCTGCCACACCTGCAGCTTCCTGCAAGAAGCCACTACCTGCTGAGCAACTGAGCTAGTTTTCCTCATGAGATCCTGGCAAAGTAGGGGATGGGATTCCCTCCTTTAAAAATTCAGACTCAAGAATTAAAGTTGAGCCTTGATCAGAGAACTTTGTCTTGGCTCGTTATTTCTCTCGCCGCACTTCCCATCCATCCCCAGATTTCCTTTCAGAAACCCAGGAACCTGTGGCCACTGGCGGCTATAGGTGGTGCCCGAACGAGGGGCCTAAATATGGAAAGACTGACTGAGGGACACTGTCTTGGTGGAGCTCCACAGAAAACGGAAGAAGATGGTATCCTGCATTGTGATAAACAACATACGGCATACATTAATGCTGTAAATTTCATCTTTTGAAGGCTGTTATTGGCCCAATGCTGATATCAGCTAGGGGTTGACAGTGGAAAATGGGACTGGAAAATACTATATAGGCATTTGTCCACAGTCAAGAACTGTATCAGATGAGAGGAGTAGGGCTTAAAATAAAATAAAGAGTTAAAAACCAAAAACAAAAAAGGGGGGTGGATATGCTAGATATACAAATGACATGAGAGAGATCAAGAGAGAAGGAAATAGACAGAAGGAAATGGGGAGACATCCTGCTTCCTCTCTGACCCCTACAGGAAGCATCCTTAGTTCTGGTTACATCAGGTTCTCTACCCTCTCTGTATTATCTATGTTTGGTGCAGCAATCTGTCCATGTGTCAATTCATGTCTATTTTTGTTTTGTTGTCTAAATGACTGTTGTTCTATGTTTAATGTTGAAAAAAACAAAAACAAAACGGTTAAAACTTTATCTGCTGGCTGTCCATCTCTTGGTTCAGTCTCAGTTTGCACAGCAGAGGCTGAGTTAAGTTGCTCTGCACCCTTAGCCAGGAGTCAAGCACAGCAAGAGAGGCCCTGTTGAAAAGCTGCTTTTAATAGGGGTCAACAGCTTCTTTCCACTATCTCTTCAGAGATCTCTCATTTCTCAGTCATGGATCTCAAGGAGGCATTCCCTTCGCTATTCCCTTTAACACCCAGTCACAAAACATGTGATTTTACCTGGATTGACCCTGACATCCACTTCTCTATCCAACTCATGTGGACTGTCCTACCTCAGGGGTTCTGGGATAGTTTACACTTATTTGGCCAGGCCCTGGACTCTGAGCTACTCTCTCTTTATCTCTCTCTGAATCTAAACTTATACAGTATGTAGATGACATTCTCCTCTGCAGTCCATCCCCACAGATTACCAAACTCACACCTCTGCTTTTCTAAATTTTTGTGCTGCCAGTGCTATAGAGTCTTACCAGTTGTCCACCTCTCAGGTCACCCACTTGGGACTAACAATTACTCCAATCCACAAAGCTATTGTCTTAGATAGAAAACACCTAATCTAGTCTCTAGAAGTTCCCTCCTTTAAAGAGATTTTATCATTCCTAGGAATGATAAAACATTCCTGGATCCCTTCCTTTTCCCTCCTTGTCTACCCCTTTCCCTCCATGAACCCCTTTCAAACCTACCACTAAGCCCTTTCAAAAGCTCCAACAGGTCCTCCTTCAAGCCCCAGCCTTATACAACCCAGATCTAACCCATCCCTTCTCCATCTATGAAACAGAAAAAGAGGGATAAGACATTGGGGTCCTAGGTCACCAACTGGGACCATCCTTTGCACCTGTAGTTTACCTGTCAAAGAAATTTGACCTGACCACCCAGGGATGGGCACCCTGAATATGTGCTTTAGCAGCTGCTGAGCAATTCATTCATGAACCCAAAAAACAAACTTTGGGGTCACCTATCACTATCTTCTCTTCTCACAACCTGTCTCAGCTCTTAGTGTATAAAGACTACAATCTCTACCTCTCAGGATTCTTTCTCTCCAGGTGGCACTAAAAGATGCCACCTTGTAGTAAAAGATTCTACACTTAATTTCCAATCATTTCTTACTCCCCATCTCATGCTTGCACTGAAACCTTAGAGGGACTATTGCCTCATCCCTCACACACACAAAATGGCACATTGCCTCAGGCCATCTATTTCTGGTACACATATGGCAGTTCCTTTATACATAAAGAAGCCTGAAGATCGGACTATGCCATAGTGCCAGATACTGAGGTAGTTGAGGCACAGACCCTTCCTGCCCACATCACTAATGAACAGGCTGAACAAATAGCTCTTTCCATATCCTCCTGTCCCATACTTCCATCTAGAAAGAGCATGGGTTACCTACAACAAAAGGGAGATCAATAACCAATGCAGACCAAATTATAGCCATGTTAAAAGCCTCCCATGTCCCCACAGCTGTAGTAATTTTCTATTGCCAGTCCCACCAGAACAACAATTCCATAATCTCTAAGGAAAGTAACTAGGTTGATGAGGCAGTGGAGACATAGGCTCAGGATCTACCACAGGACATCTGCCAACACTCATCAAATTCTGTCCTATCTATACCAGCTCTTTCATCCTAATGGCAAAACCTTATTTCACTTTGTTAAAACCCACCTACAGCCTACCCATGAGGACTTACATTTCTTAAAGTCTACCATTGCCTCTTGTAAAATTTGTCAGATGTCAAATCCCAACTTCAGGTATTGTAGCCTCCCTTTTCCCACCTACTAGGCTAGAGGTTCCCTCCCTGGGACAGACTGGAAATTTAACTTTACCCATATGCCCACAGTCAAACATGCCAGGTACCTCCTGGTCTTGGTGGACACCTTCTCAGGGTAGGTAGATACATTTCCCAACAACAACAAAAGGGCTCAGACAGTCTCTGATCTCCTCCTCTGTGATATCATCTCTTGACTTAGAACCCCAGCGTCTCTCCAGTCAGATAATGGTCCTGAATTCACCTCCAAAGTTTCCCAAACCCTATCTAAAGCCCTCAACATCCCTTTGGCATTTTCATATCCTGTATTTCAGGAAAGATAGAACGGACTAACTGCTCCTTAAAAACACCCTTGTCAAACAGCCACAGGAACTTCTCCTTGATTGGATAAAGCTCCTGCTGATGGCTCTTTTTCAGGCTATGAGCTCTCCCTTAAGTGACCCACTTCCATCTCACCTTTTGAGCTCATGTATGGACATCCAGTTCTGACTTCTGGTCTTTCACCCAAACATTCTCCCTCTACCTGATCACCCACTCACTCCCTTACTCTGTCATCTCTGCTCCCTCCTGTGGAACTTTACTGTCCATTGTCTACCACGGCCACACACTATCTCCTGTCCACTCCCTATCAACATTGGAGATCAGGACCTTCTCTCCCCTCCAGACCATCATCCCTCACACCTTTTCCCTAAATGGCAGAGTCTGTTCAAGCAAATTCTTGTGACCCTCATAGCTGCTAAGCTCGAGGCACTACCTCAATGGATTCACCTATCTGGCCACAAGCTCTTTATCTTCCCACTTCAGAATAACTCCCCTGGTCACATATCAACCCCAACAAGATGCTGCTCCCTTAAGCCTCAGAGGACAGCAAGACTAACCACCTTGTCTCCAGTTCCAGAAGAATGAGGCTTCACTCTAGCAGCCGTGCTCAACCCTACCAGACTGACTACAGATTGTTTTCCTTTCCCCCTCTTGTTTCTATCCAGGGTAACCCTTACATATGGAGACTTGAAGTTCAAGAAACCCTCATTCATAACAAACATTCTCTCCAAATATAATTGGAAAACTGCTCTATAGCTGGATACCAGAAACCGATTAAAACTCACATCACCCCTGTATCCACTCCTCCTTCAGACTATCCTGACCTTTTTGTTTGCTTCCTGTCTTAGTCAGGGTTTCTATTCCTGCACAAACATCATGACCAAGAAGCAAGTTGGGGAGGAAAGGGTTTATTCGGCTTACATTTCCATACTGCTTTTGATCATCAAAGGATGCAGGACTGGAACTCAAGCAGGTCAGAAAGCAGGAGCTGATGCAGAAGCAATGGAGGGATGTTCTTTACTGGCTTGCTTCCCCTGGCTTGCTCAGCCTGCTCTCTTATAGAATCCAAGACTACCAGCCCAGAGATGGTCCCACCCACAAGGGGCCTCTCCCCCTTGATCACTAATTGAGAAAATGCCCCACAGCTGGATCTCATGGGGGCATTTCCCCAACTAAAGCTCCTTTCTCTATGATAACTCCAGCTGTGTCAAGTTGACACAAAGCTAGCCAGTACACTTCCTCTTTAGCCAGACGGATATGGAGGCTGTCCATACTGATCTTGCCAATACCATTCACTATCAGTAAAGAAAAAGTACCCCCTCTATCTACAACACAAGACACTCTTCTATATTCAGGACCCATGGAATCCCAGGTGGAAAACAGGCATTGGTGGTAAATACAACCACAGACTCCCAATAAGCATGATTAATATCCAGAGAAAAAGTATTCCAATTACCTAACCCCTGGAGATATGAGAAGTTGAAGAGATAATTAAGCACTCCTCCAGAGTCATTGCTTTTATAACATCCCCTCTTCTAAATAATATATACCTGCCGTTTCATCTCCTGCTTCAGACTCTGACCTCAACCTATCAGTTCCTTAATGTCATCCAACCTGGCCACTTCAGAGACTGCTGGCTATGTGTGCATCCTGGGACTAACTCACAACTGTCACTTACAGCTTCTCCAGTGACCCTGTCAAAAAACCTTACTTCACCACTCACTGACTACCCTGACCCTGGTCTTGCCGTGGCTCCCTACCTTTTCCATATCACCCCCTTCAGCATGACAAACAGTTTTAAGGAACCTGGAACACATTCTATAAGGGCACTATGTTCCCTAGATTGCCAAAACAACAACAACAACAACAACAAAAACCCAAACATAACTCTAGCCACTTCATCTCTGCCCCAATGCCCTGCAGTCCATAATAGCTTGATTCTTTGTGGTACTCAGGTTTCCCATCACCTGCCTGCCAGTTGGTCAGGAGTTTGCATGTTGGTGTTTCTCTTCCACAAGTTAGTTGTGATACATAGAGAAGAGCCCCTACCAGTGCCAGTCATGGACTCAATAGTTACCTGACATAATAATAAAAGGGTAATTCAAATCTTGCCCCTCCTGGCTGTTGCAAGAATAACCATGGGAATCACCACTAGGACAGCAGGACTAGCCACCTCCCTAATTTTGTACCATCAGTTCTCTTCCCGGTTTATTCAGGACCTCAAGCATGTGATACAAACCATACTCATTCTTCAAGGACAGATAAACTCCCTGGCTACAGTGACACTTCAAAACCAACATGGATTAGACCTTCTCACAGATGAAAAAGGCAGCCTTTGTCTCTTCCTCCAAGAGGAATGCTCCCTCTATGTCAACCAGTTGGGCATAGTAAAAAAACAAATTCCAACAGTTATTGCACGTAGTTTTAAATGCTGAAACTACACTACCAGCCCCTCCCAGCTTAGCTCTGGGTTTGGCTATCACCAGCCCCAATCTTCCCCCTCTCTTTACCTGCCTTATGCTCCAGAGTTAACTACTCTACCAGCCCACTCCTGATGCCCAAGAATCCGTTGATGAAGGACAGACAGACAGCTTTATTATTTTAGAACTTGGCGGCTAGGAACAATTGCTAGGTGCAGAATCTCCTACCTGGAAAGGCATGCCCTCATCAATTATTATCTCCATTTCTCCTCCTGTTCTAAATGTAGTAGCCTGTACCAGCTAGCCCCCGCCAACCTCCTTGGCCCCCACTTATAGCAGAGGCGGGCCCTAGCTGCCCTGAGACCTTACGTGACTGCTACTTTCTTCTTGTTCCAAAATGTGGCAGAAACAAACAAACAAACAAACAAAAAAACCCAACAACAACAACAAAAGACCCTCTCCTTCCTTGCAGCTCCGTTTTCCTCCTGGGTCCCATCTGTACCTTCTGCCCAGTAATTGGGTCCCAGACTTCTTTACTGACAAATCTAAGAACCAATTAGAGAACTAGACCTTAGTATCAGCACCTCCTCCTACAAAGAGCTCCAGACAGACCTCAAGAAGTATAAGGAACAACTCAATGGCCTCCAACCTCTGAGCCTTTGAAAGCCCCAAGTGGAAGTAGATACTGCCCTTCCTGACCCCCCCTTCTCATTTTCCTGCTTTTACTATTCCTGCTTTATCAATATCTTCTCTACATCTCTAACAACAACAAATTCAAAAACTTTGCAACCAGACAAATCAGTTGCCTTTACAGGGCTACAAACTGCTGGCCACAGAGCCTGAAACTAACAACTACTGAATGTGCCCTGATGGTGAGGACCAAGTACACCCCAGAAATGATGATGCCTCCAGACAGCAGGAAGTAGCCTAAAGAGAACCAACATCCTTATCCCCGCCTTACCATCACTCACCTTCTAGTTCATCCTCTTTATAATAAACAAAAGGAGGAATGTTAGCAATCAGTCACCTGCACAGCCAGCCCCGGGGGGGCCCAGTGACTGCAGGACCCATCATCACTGCTGAGGTGACACATTCCCACTGTCACCTCATGTGCCATGTCCTCTTGCACATATGCTACACCCCCCTGATAAAAGGCGAAGTTCCTCCTCCCCCTCCTATTTTTTTCCTCCACCTCCATCAGGAGGCAGCCTCTGTATTCTCTCTCCCCTCCCTGAATAAACTTCCCATGTGAGAGCTGCCACACTGTGTGACTTTATGGATCCCACCACATAGATCTAACAATGTCACTTAGAAGAAATGGAAGTAAATCATATACAATTACAAAGTCTAGTCTACATCAGTAACTTAGATTGAATCCAAAAGACATGAAACTTACTGCAGCCAATTTTAAAAATTAAAGCGTCTAGTCTGTTTGTGGATCCGAGGGCGTGCATGAGAACCCATTACACGGTTGCATTCAAGTAACGGAAACAGGGCTGAGGAGATTACTCAGTTCTACGGGTCAAGTGTTTTCTGTTCTCAGATCCCCAGTGACCACATAAAAACTCAGAACAGTAGCTATGTGTCCATCACCCCAGTGACGAACTTGAGTTCACCAGTCTAGGCAAACCAGTGAGTTTTGGGTTCAGTGAGGGACATGTCGTAAAAATTAAGTGAGATGGCTCAGAGCAATGGCTCAGCAGGTAGAAGCACCGTTCATAAGCTGACAATCTAAGCTTAATTCCTAGATCCCAGCAACCCAAAGAAATAACCAGCTTCTAAATACAAAGTACCCCCCCTCTCTCTCACACACACATACATATCATACGCATACATCACACACCCACACCATATACACATACAAAACATATCAGAAACATACCTATACACCGTAATATTAAAAATGTAAAGTGGAAATGTGATTAATAAAGACATTTGGGTATCAGCCTTTACTCTCTCCACATTCCCACGCAGGTGAATGCATCTGTGTACGTTACACATACACACACATACAGAGGGTAGGAGAGAGAGGGCAAGAATGGAAACATGAAACTCCCCTGGTTTACATAATGAAAAGTGCTCTCTGTACCTTTTATTTTTATACTAGTATAATTGTGCTGAATACAAGCAGACTGCACAAACTTTAAGTGTACAATTGCTAAATATTAACATAATCACGACATGATACACATCAAAAATGACACCCTTCCACCCTCTCACAAAGTTCCTTATGGCTTTTGAGCACTCCACAGGAACCTCAGCGCCTGGCTCCAGAACTCAGCACTGGCAGTGAACATGAGCCCAGACCATTTCCTCTCTTTGTGTCCATCAGCCCAGGAGGAGATTTCATGTGGATCTCTTAGTTGATGAGACCATGATGGGACCGGGCAGATGTCAGAATTCTATTGATGGTTTGCAGACTGCAGCACAGCAGACATCAGGAGTGTGTCCAGCTTTGGAGAGGTGCTGATCACTGGAAGTGCTTATGTAAGAGAAAGGACCAATTAATCAGTTTATTAAATGTTTGCTTCTCACAGAGTGTTAACAAAATCTCAAATGTTCCATTTACCAATAACGACTTGGAAGCCAGGTGCTGTGGAGAAAGCCTGCTGGCTCAGAGAGGCCGAGAAAGCCCCCAGCTGCCCTTCCTTATCAGCCGACCTCCTTGTCTCTGTCACAGTGTTTGCCACAGAGATGACTAACACACTTTGCTGAACTCCCTTGCAACTGAAACTGGAAGAGGCTTTTTGACCATTTCTATAACCTTTGATAATTCTCATATCGGGTGTGGGGAGTCATTACTTGTGTAATTCCAAATGAAAACCATCAAGGACCTAGAGAATATTAAGAAAATATGTAAAGCATCCAATTTCTCCAATCCTGTTTGAGTGTTAGTATTCAGGGTGCTCTGCCTGCATTTTTTTTTAAAAAACTCTCTCCAATGACTTCTCAAACCACTAGAACTTTTTAAAAGTATCTTTTAAGATTTACAGAGAGAGAGAGAGAGAGAGAGAGAGAGAGAGAGAGAGAGAGTAAGTATAAGTGCAGGTGTCCATAGAAGCCAGAGGTTTTAGCGACGGGAGTTAAGGCAGTTGGTTGTAACCAAGTGGATGTGAGCGCTGGAACCCAATACCCACCCTCTGCCAGATCAGTATGTAGTCTTAATTAAACCTGAGCCATTTCTTCAGGCCCTGAACATTAAAATGCGGATTATAGGTAACTCCATTTAAATTTCTTTCGTGTGTGTATATATTTCATGAAGTTTCTACACTGTAGGCTTTCGTGTGGTCTTTCAAAAGGCCTTTAGTGTTATTGGTCTTCCCCCACCCTTTATGCAGCTCTCCCATCCCCCGCCCTATTTAATCCTCCCATTCTAGTTTCCCGTTTGTTTCTCCCCAACACTACTTTCTATTCCCCCTTGGGAAGGTCTCCTTATATCCCCTTGTCCCTTCCAAGGTTCCTGTCCTAGCAAGTTTTATGTCAACTTGACACAAGCTAAAATCATCTAAGAAGGGGGAACCTTGATTGGGAAGAAATGCTTCTATAAGATTGGGCTATAGGCAGGCAAGGTTTTAGGGCATTTTCTTAATGACTGACTGATGAGGGAGGCCCACCCCTGGGCTGGTGGTCCTGGGTTCTAATAGAAAGCAGGCTGAGCAAACAATGAGGAACAGGCCAGTAAGCAGCATCCTTCCATGGCTTCTGCATCAACTTTTAGGTTCTTACCTTACTTCTGCCTTGACTTCCCTCAATGTATGTGAACCATCTGGGATGGTTCTATTTCCTGGCTGTTATGAATACAGCAGCAATGAACATGGATGAGAAGGTACCTCTGCAGTAAGGTGTAGAGTCCTTTGCATATGTGCCTAACTAGACATCTTATGCCACCAAGTAAAACTTCCAGTGCTAGGAATGGGTTATATCTTGTTAAGTCATCAGCCAAAGAAGTCCTATGGCGAACCCCCTTCAAACATTACAGGCTACTGCCAAGATTATTGGTTGACCTCCACAACCTCATGGCAAGGTCCCATTGTTGAAGATAACATCGACTAATGTCACTGAACACAAAGTCAACCTGGTTCTCATCTAGAAGCCTCACCCCTACTGACTAGCATTTCATGTTCTGGAAGATACCCTGAATGCTAGGAGGAGAAAGTGGTCATGAATACCACCCAGCTGCAAACCCTAAAACCTACAACAACCTACCTGCAAAACATACTGGTGCAATGGTAGCACAAATTTTAGCGGAGGAATTGCCACTTTTTGTTTGAACTCATTTGACTCATTCCATGAGATGGAACCCACACCTGGCCCTGCTTAAGTGGCTAAGAACACAGGATTAGATAGACCATGGGCCTAAGGGAAATTCCACTATTATTAATCTGCTAAAAAAAAAAAAAAAGCATAGCAATAAAATTATTTTTAATGACATATTGCTATACCCATGTATCAGTGTCTTGCTCAGCTCCCATCAAAGAATCCTCTTCTTGCACAAGACAGGAACGTGCAGAGAGTGAGAGACTTTAGAGCACTCGGTCCTAAATGTGGTGTCCCTGTCAAACCCCTCCCCCGCAGGCATCTGTGCAGAAGAGGAGATGGAAAGGTTATAAAAGCCACAGGCAGTGGAGGAGTCTAAGGAAACAGTGACTTCGAGTCACAAAAGAACTAATGAGTTTAACCCAAATGCGACCTCAGCACTGAACGGGGGAAGTGGAAACCAGGCTCCACGCTGAACCAAGTATCTGTTTGCAATAGATGACGGCTGGGAAAGGGAAATCAGTTTTTTTTTTTTCCTTGTAAAGTGCCACTGGGTATCAGCCCCACTCCAGAGCAGTCCTCATGCCTAGGAGTAATTGGCCAACACAAAATTCGTTTTGTTAGCTTGCACACGATCCACTAGGCTCCTCCCAGGGACCTAGCAACTGTTTATGACATCAACTGCCTGGCCATAAAAGGACTGCTCACCACATCAGTTCACATGCTCTCTGTTCCCACATGTTCCTGGCTGCTCTATCTCTCCTCCTCCTCCTCCTCCTCCTCCTCCTCCTCCTCCTCCTCCTCCCCTTCCTCCTCCTCTTCCTCCTCCTCCTTCTCCTCTTCCTCCTCCTCCTCCTCCTCTTCCTCCTCCTCCTTCTCCTCTTCCTCCTCCTCCTCCTCCTCTTCTTCTTCCTCCTCCTCTTCCTCCTCTTTCTCTTTGTTTTCTGTCCTCCTCTGTTCCCCCTTCTCTGCCCTGTGTCTCTGCCTCTAACCCTTCTTCAGGTCCTCACTCCCCTCACTTCCCCTAAATAAACCTCCCTTATAACAGGTCTGTTGCATGGTGTGATTTCTCAGGGGTGTTTATTTTCTTTCTTGGCATGGGATCACCAGGTACCATATCTACCACCACCAGCACCACCTACCAAATTATATTTCATAGCAATCTTCATGTGTTTCTGTAGTAGTACTAGTAGTAGCACTTCTTGTTGTTGTGGTGGTTTTGTTTCATTTAATTTTGTTGTTTTTTTTTATTGGTCTTTTGTTTTGATTTTTGATTTTTGTTGTTTGTTTTTGGAAGAAAGAATACATGAAGTTGGGAGGATAGAGTAGGGAGGTAGAGAGGGTATGGGGATAGTTGGAAAGGAGAAATATGATCAAAATATATTGCATGAAAATTTCTTGAATAAAAAAATAAAATGCAACAGAATTGCCTAGCTGGGCCGAGTTGTCTGTTCTCAGTGGGAGAGGATGCACCTAGTCCTGATGAGACTTGGGGTGTCATGGTGTGTTGGTGTGTGTGTGGGGGAGGTGCCCCTTCTCTAAGGAGAACTGGAGGGGAGAATGGGGGAGGGGGAGGAGGTGGGACTGGGAGGAGAGGAGAGAGTGACCACGGATGGTGTGTAAAATGAATGAGTAAACTAATGAATGAATGAAAAATAAAATGCAGATTCCAATTCAATGGAGCAAATATTCTGCATTTCTAACATTAAAAATATAAAGACTTAATGCTGTTGATTCCACCTGGAATGTGGCACACACTGGTTCCTAGTCTCTACCCAGGGCTCTGTTCTTGCCTGTTGTGTATAGAACTGAGCAGCAGGGATGCTTGGGGGCTGTCTACTAGACTGTTTCTCATATTACTCAATCAAAATCATTATCTAGATGTACACAAATATTTCTTGAAATTGAAGCCTCAGGTGATGTCAGCTTTGGGCATAACATTTCTTCTGTGACAATTTTAGGGTGAACAGCCTGAGGAATATATCAGTCTTAGCTCTGCTTAACACCCGAAGAAGTTCCTCTCATTCCTCTCAAAATACGTCCTCTCCTCACAGCTAACTGTAGAATTAACAACCTGTAAAATTAGTACAATTAATTTTAGTAAACTTAGGGCAAAGATTGATATTTGAATTCGAGACCTATATTTTGTGTGGTGTATAGTTGAGCACATGCGTATTTTAAGTATGAAAGCAAAGTCTGACTGTGTAGCAAATATACTGTGACACTTGCCTTTGAAAATCTAACCCATGCCCTTTACAAGTGCAGAGGCTTGTACAGAATACAGCATCTGCAGGAATGACTTCCATCAGAAAGCAACTGGAGTTTACCAGAGAAGTACACTTCTCCTTTTTATAACTCACTCCATTCAAGGAAACAGACTAAGTCTCAAAGAAGAAACTAGAGCAACAGAGGCACTGGGTTTAATCCATGATCAAAGAGGAATAAATGTAACATAAACATTTTTCAGAGGAAAAAAAAGAAGCTCCCCAGCAGGGAAGCCCTCCAAGGGGCTCACAGGAAGGCTCTCCACAGGAGCAGCAGGGGCCAGCAGGTGGGCCTCCCACAGTGCAGAACCCCTGAAAGCAAGCGAGTGCTTCAGTTAAGAGCACCTGCCTTGCTAGCTTTCAAGTCCTTGGGAGAGAGACAGAGAGGACTCCTCGGAGCCCAAGCAGACGTGCTACCCTTCCCACTCACTATGTCAGTGTGTTAGGAGATCACATGTCTAACAAGAATCCTCCAGACTCAACACTTTCCTTCAGCCCGTCAACCTAATCATGTGTATTCTTGTTTTCATTATATAAGAGCAATACATTTCAGTTTCTTTTTAAATAGAAAGTATACCTGAACAAAAATTTTAAAATGCTATTCTTTTATCCTTGATGAACCAGTTATCACATTGGTAGATGACAGTCAATATGCATATAGATCTTCACACACATCTTTGCTTTGAAAATAAGCCTTCTCAGCTGCAACATACTATCTGGTTCTTTCGGCTGATCATCTATTTTTATTGTGAATCTATCTCAATAAATGACTACTTCCAGGATTATAGTAGCTAATTGGTGCTTCTTTAAAACTCTTTTTTAACAAGAAACATAGTTGTAAAATGATTCTTTTAATTTAATTATAAAATTTCTTAGTTAAGCCATTATGGCTGTAGCAATGAGAAGGAATGGGAAAGAATGCAAACGCACCATTACCTTTATTTGCCCTGTATTCCAGGCTGGTGCAGCTCCCCAAGAAACGATGATAGGCCCTCATCTCTGCCTCTGCTATCCGCACCACCGTGTACGGTGAATATTTGGGGTCTGGCTCCTCGCATTGCCTGCACAGAACAGAGATGGAGTTCCAGGATGCAAGGCCGCCATCTCCTCTGTCCTCCATCCTGCTCTAGGAACTCGCTGCTGCATTCACAGTGGTTAAACCTCCTCCTACCTAATCTCCCTGAAGATCACTCAAGGTCTCTTCTTTGCGAGAGCTGATCCTGGGGATTAGTGAGTGCTGACAGATTAGGCTTCCACAGACTTCCAGAACTCATTTCCAAACAGAAGGGAAGCTGAGGGGTGAAGACAGCATCGCATCAGGAGATAACAAGCCATCGGTTAAATGACAATTAAAATTATTAAATTCAATTTTAAAACATGGATAAAATTTTGAAAGGATATTCTTTGGAAGAATATTTCTATCAAGTCAGTTTCACTCGGCTTTTCTTCCAAGCTCTCCAGGCTGCCAAAGCAGAAGCCAAACGCTTAGAGCAAAGCTGCCTGCTGCTAAGGGAATTTACCATCTAAGGAGGCCCCAGGCTGACACAGCAAATGGTAAATGGTTCAAAAGCCCCAGCTGCTCCAGAGAAACAGCTGCAAGTATGACGTCAGTTTCCTAGTGAAGGTTGCTCTGTCTTGCTGTGGTATGCAAGAGCTGCACTAGAACCACAAGAAAAATGACTTCATGTTGCAGAGCTAACCTGGGCAAAGACACAGGAAAGAGGCTGCCTTTTCCTGATACATTTTACTCTACTTTTATGTGATTAATGATGTGTTCTAGAATGTAATGATTACAGCATGAAACAGAAAATAGTTAAGTGAAACATACATAAATAAATGTCTAAAGGCTCTGCCTATGTGGCACCTCTGGGTGGTCTCTAGGTTCTGTGATCTCTGAAAAAAAAAATGTTTCTATTGCAGCTTAACCACATTTATAGACTCAGATATGTGTAGCCATTAGTCATTTTTCTTCATTAAACAATGGTGTTTTATAATTTAACTGGACAAGCTTGCCAAGCGTTTCCTAGGATAGCTTTGTAAATGTTTGCCTTTTCGAGATGAGACGAAGAGTATTCAGCTCCAACAGGCGGGGGGGAACCTCAGAAAACTTTAAACTGTCCTGTCTCTGTCTCACACAGACACTGTTAAGCCATAACAGTGCAAGGCAGCAGCTAGACTGTGTTGGGTTCATATTAAAATAATTAATGTTTTGTGGTGGTTTTATTTATTTACAAGCTTTTTAATAATAATGTTTATAAAATAAGAAAATAAAAATTGCTGTTGAACTACATTTTTCTTTCCTTCATGAGTGTGAGGCCTATTTACCTACACATGCAATTTTAGAGACATGTTTCTGTCAAAGGTGGGTATTTGAGTTCTTCTTGCCCTATTGCCTGCTATTCAGGTTTAGGTAAATTTGCCTAAAAGTTTGTTTATTTTGATTTTTCTCAAAGAACTAACTCTTCACTTCATTGACTTTGTAATTTTTTTTAGTTGTTGTTTCTAATTAGTTGATTTCATCCCTGAGTTTGATGGTTTTTTTCTGCTTATTCTTTTTCGGTGTTCTTGTAAGACTCTGGTGAGCCTTAGCTTACAGAAGACCCCCTGAGTGAACCACACAGAGCCAGGAATCCATGAAAAAAAAGCAAGAGGAATTGATTGTTCCAGTGCACTGGGCTTGTCCCAGATCCAAATGAGAGGTGGCAGCCAGTTCAGAAAGTTTTTATATGGTTTCCAGGTGCAGAATAGAGCATCAGCAACTAGGCACAATATGGCTGGGGGAACAGTGCACCCTTTAAACTGATTGGCCTTTAGGAAATGAGGCAGGAAGGGCTTACTCAGCCTCTCCCTTCTGGCCTGTGTGCTCTCTGACCTGTCTCTTCCAGGAGGGGAGGGGTCCAGTAAAATTTTCCAAAGGCTCTAAGCTAACCTCTTCATTATCTCTTCTTATATTTCTTGCCCTGGTGGTTTTATCACTCTGGTGGTGCAGATGAAAAAGAGCCAGCGGGCTGACCAGCTCAGCTACCCAGATCCAGGGATCTAAGCTGACCCACCCCAAAATCTATATCATCCGTGGATGGCTAGGACACAGGAAAAGGACAGTCCTGCTGACTCAAAGCTGCGGGATCTTCCTGACACAGGACAACAACAAGATAATCAGAGATCTGGTAGGGATCCAATTTGGATGGAGTCACAGATGGGTGACACCTCAAGCCAGACCAATGACTCATCGCAATGAGCAATTGCAAGTGAAGATGTGTGGACAGAGGGATATACTGTGGGACACACTGTGACATAGGACAGATTTCATGATGACATATTTTCTGGTTTTTTATTTGTTTGTTGTTATTCTGGGGGAATTGTAAAGGTAAAGGGTGGATATGAGCAGATGCCAAGATGAGTGGGACTAGGGTGTATGATGTGAAACTCACAAAGACTCAATAAAAAGGTTTGTTTGTTTGTTTGTTTGTTTTAAGAATATTGGGATTTGAAGATAATGTAGAGGAACTATACTACAATGAGAACATGGGAAATTAAGAATAAAACATACAAAGCCCCTCACCTAGAATGCTACATTTTATTACCTCTACCAGCTGCAAGTGACCTTGGGAGATAATAAACTAGATAGAATGTAAAATGTGTAAATGAAAATTTCTAGAAAGCGGTAAATATTAGAGGACAAGGAAGAACAAATACAACTGGTGGATGCAAGTTACAAAAGAGGACACTAAGGTTTTGTTTTGTTTTGTTTTTGTTTTTGTTTTTTCAAAACAGGGTTTCTCTGTATAACCCTGGTTGTCCAGGAACTCACTTTGTAGACCAGGCTGGCCTCAAACTCAGAAATCTGCCTGCCTCTGCCTCCCAAGTGCTGGGATTAAAGGCGTGGGCCTAAGTTTTTGAACTAGTTCTAAGTCTGTCATGGATTTTTTTTTTTCAGTTTTCCTGGTGAATAAGTATATAAAAATATACCTCATAGTTAAACAGAATGACTGCTTTAACTATATAGAAGCTCATTTCTGAGTGTAAACTTTGGGCCTAGTTAATTTTGTTGTGTATTATTTTTGTTTGTAAATTATTTATTATAAATTTTATTGTTTAAATTAAAGAAATTTTAAAGAGAGAGAGAAACCTGATTTTGCATCTTTCTGATAAAAACCACTGGAGCTTCTCCTTCAAGTTTGCAGGAGACTCCATATAGTAGAGGGTTGAAACAGCATACAAGATTAGGAACTCAACTTCTAGAGCCAAAGCTGCCTATGCTCCAATCTGCCCTTGCCTCTTACTAGCAAGAATTAGTTTATCCTTTGTGTATTTGAATTAAATCACACATCTTGGATAATAGTAAATTAAACACCCAAACCTCTTGTTATCATTGCTGTTATCATCGCTGTTACACACTAGTAAGAAGAGTGAGCAGATTTAGCAAGAATATGAGTATGATGTAAATGTCTTTTGTGGATCCTCGAAAGTCAATCCCATTTCTCTCAGTGAGCAAGAGAACTTGAATCCATTTGGAAAAAGTCAGTATTTGTAACCACACCTAGGGCCCTGCTGTCTGGTTCACAGTAAGTATATAGAAAGATCCCATGAAGGGTCAGCCTTCACTTCCAGGGGAAAATCCCAAGATGAGCAGGACCAATTTGAACTTCACTGACTTTTCTTGCTCTGACAGAGTTCTAAAACTAGCTGTATTAAGTATGATTTCGGCAGAAATATTAAAACTTGAGGCATATCGATTAGTAAACACAGATAAGTGGAGTACAACTCCTTGGAACAGAACTCTGGGCCCTTGGCCATAACTGAGCAAATCCATGCTCAGTCAGTGACTATGCCTAACAGTCTTTCTATTATCCTTAGTTCATTCCTGAGTAACAAGGGGAGGGAGGTATTTTCATCAACCTTAGCACCTTTGAAAACTGCGGTTGAGCAGGGGCTGTCTCTGACTCTGCTGCCTGCCTTTGGGTTCCTGTCTTCTAACTGGACTGCCTTGTCTAGTCTTAATAGAAGATACACCTAGTTTTACTGCAACTTGATAGGCCAAGGTGGGTTGATATCCAGGAGAGGCCTCCCCTTTTCTGAGGAGAAAGGGAAGGAATGGGGGAGTGGAGGGGAGCGGGAAGGACTGGGAGGAGAAGAAGGAGGGGAAGCTGCAAGCCAGAAGTAAAATAAATTAATTAATAAAAGAGAATAAACAACAACTACAGTTATTTAGCATTCAAACCCGACAGCAAGTGGCGAAACATGAAAAACTTTTGATTCTCAGTTGTCTGGTTTAGTTGCAATGATCCTGTTGGATGAAAACAGCAGGAAGCCTTTAACAGCACTGTGGGGGAGGAAGTTAGTGCACTTAAAGTACAATTCTCTATGAGGCACACACAAAAGAAATGCTGAAGACGTGTTCTGCTGGGACTGTGAAAGCTGGAACCTCTCAGCCAGACAAGAGTAAAACCCTGCAGAGGAGCCCCAAATCTATACAAATAAATAAGAAATCACCTAAACAGTTTTGTGTGTTTTATTATTTTATTGTCTTTATGTTTAGCCTTGAAATTTTTTAATCACTGAATAATAATGCATATAAAATGATAGCAAAATAAGATAAACTCCTTCAAAGCAAA
>NC_034601.1:15418583-15432525 GCF_900095145.1 Mus pahari
AAAAAAAAAAAAAAAAAAAGAATAAAGCCTTACTGTTATGAAATATGATGCGACAAAAACAAGGAAGGGTAAGAGGCACTTGGTGGCCCATGTTAATGTGTCCCCCTGAGAAATCACACCATGCAACAGACCTAGTTTAAGGGAGGTTTATCTGGGAAAAGAAGAGAGTAAGAACCTGGAGAAAGAAGAGAAGGACAGAGAAGGACAGAAAGAGAGATAGAGAGGTTGGCTAGGAATACCATATGAGAAGAGAGGGGAGAAGAGGAAGAGGGGAATAAGAAGGGAGAGAGAGGACTGAGGTTGCAAGCAGTCCCCTAATAGGCTGCCAGGCCACCTGCATCTGACCAGGGCACAAATGATGACACAAGCTCCAGGGCTCTGTATGCACCAAATCTGTCTCGATGGTAACAATAACGTGCTTTTCCATCTGCAAATTACTTTGTATACAAGTCATGCTGTTGGAGGACTTGAAATCTCTGTCTTCATTCCCAGTGGATGGACTAGCTTATTCAAAAGCATTAGCCAGAGGATGATAGTAAAGGGCTAACAGAATAGGTTGTTCTATCTACATTCACCCTGGACAGCCTTATCTAATTGTTACTGCTGTCAAGATGGAGGCTAGGTACAGGGGCCTTTTCAAACACTCTACCACCCATGTCCATCATCAAGGAAAACCAAGACAGGAAGTAAAGACAGGGACCCAGAGGAGTAGAGAAACGCTGCTGAGTGAATTGCTTCCCAAGCCTTGCTCAACTTGTTTTCTTATACCATCCAGGACCACGTGTGGGGGCGGGGGTCACACCCTCAGTGGGTTGAACATTCCCACATCAATCATTAATCAAGAAAATGACCCCAGAGACTTTCCTACAGGCCTACCTGATGGAAGAACTTCCCTCTTCCTAGGTTACTTTAGTTTGTATGACAGAAACTAAGTAGAGCTGTGGTGGGTACGGCATAAATCTTACATCAGGTCTACGAAGTTCATTCATTGCCTGCGGATGCTCATGGAAGTGGGAAACTTTCCAAGAGTGCCTGTCTTAGAGAACAGAAAATAATCCTTTGTCGGGCACTGGATGTGGGAAAGTAAAGGGGTGGGAGAGATGACGCACATCCCTCCAGAGCTGGGTGGACTCGGGAGACTGCTGCGCTCCCTTCACACTGCTGGGTGAGTGTCTGACTGTGGGAAGCCATGGAACCCCAGTCCTCAGGGGTGGAAAGGGAGCAGTCCGGGGTCCCTGGACCTCACGGAAGCCAGCAACGTCAGGTTCTAGCTCTTGGGCATCACAGGACATCACTGGACACCACAGAAAAGCTGAGAATGGGTGTGGACCCCGGGATGCCAGTGGCTCCAGTCTGAAAGGAAAAAGGGGGCAGGGGAAGTTGCTGGTGGTTCCTGCTTGGGCGAGAGTCTGGTCTAGCTGCTGGAAACACTGGGAGGCCTTCCCGCTAGAGATTAGATGAGGCTCTTTAGGGGAAGGCCTGTTCTGTAGCTCCAGCATGGAGAGTCTAGATGAAAGGAGACAGCCCATGGTCTTAGAGCTTTATTGTAGAAAACAGAGAGAGAGAAAAGGTAGAGAAGTAGAGGCCAGCCATGGCCACGTGGAGAAAGAGAAGGGAGGAAGAGAAAGAGAGTGAGAGGTGAGAGTAAGAGAAAAAGCTCAAGAGAGAGAGAGAGAGAGGGGAGGGGCCAAGAAGCCCCTTTTATAGTGGGCTGGGCTACCTTGCTGTTGCCATGTAACTATGGGGAGGAACATACTTGGCTGTAGCCAGGTAACTGTGGTGGTGGAGTCCAGACAGAATAACAGGAGCTTGAGGCATTGCCTATGTGACTGATGGCCACAGAATTATGGAGCTGGGGTCTCAGTGTCATGAACCTATGTCTGGGATCATGACAAACTGCCCTTGCAGATTAATCTGTTGGGTCTCCGGGGTTTAAACCTAGCTCGATCAAAAAAAACAAAAACAAAAAAACAAAAAAAAACAAAAACAAAAACAAAAAAACAAAAAACCAGGCTGCCTTTCATGGTACCACAATCTTTGTTATTAACCAAACCACTTGCCCTCCTGTGCTTTTTAAGACCTGTATCTCCAGTACAAAAGTCTCAGGCTGGTCCACACATTCCCCTAGTCAGCCACACACAGGCATCTGGCTGCTCTTTCTCAGTTTTGTATTCTGTACTGAAGATAAGAAAATAAAGGTATGGCCTCAGACTTCCAACTCTTCTCTCAAAGCAGTCGGTGGATGTGTTGGGCTTTTCCAAACAGAGCTATGGTCTAACAGAGCTTCTAAATGTAGAAAAGCAAGGGATGGGGAAGCAGTACAGATGTCTATAAATGAGAGAAAGGGCAAAAGGCAAAACCAGAGATGATGCTGTCCTTCATCCTAAATCAAGCCACTCTCCCCACTTTTCAAATCCCTTACATGGTAAGGGGCACCATGTAGACATTCATTTTCTGTCAGCTTTGAAGTGGGAATTGTTATCTTCTTTCTCTAAAGCCTTAATACACTTCTCTTATTAAATCCATTCTCATTGTTTCATTTTGGCATTACTGTAAATAGAATTGTTTTACTGTTTTTTTTTACTGCTAATGTTCACAGGAAGTTGATATAGATAACATATAGATCTTGTTTCTGGCAACTTCATCTTTAAAAGTTTCTTGAGGATCTGTTTGTAGAAAATACATGGATAGAGTCATCAGTGAAGGCAGATGGCCTATTTCTTCTTATCCAGTGTAGATGCTGTTTTTTGCATGCTCCTCACTAATTGCTCTGTAGACATGGTTAATCAGCATCTTTCCCTTGCTCCTATCTTAGGTAAAATATTCAGCCATTCAGAGCATTTACCACTGTGCTAGTTGTGGGGTTTCATACCTATTCCTCTGACTGAGGACACACACTTCTATTTTAGTTGATTTTGTGATTTTTTTCTTTTGCTATTGTATTAATCATGAAGGCTCTTAAATTTTATCAAGTGCTTTTTCTGCCATTTCTAACAGATTTATGTAGATTTGTGCCTTCACACTAATACTACATTGCCTGATTTTTTCTATATTAAACCAACTCAGCGTTCCTAAAATAAATCCCATTTTCTCATTGTGTATAACTCTTTGTACATGTTATTGAATTTGATGCTATTAAAGCTATTTTAATATATTCTTTATTTTTATATGTTGTCTGTATTTATAAGAGATATTGGTCTGCAGCTTTATTGTATATCATTGTCCAGTTTTAGGATTAGGATAATACAGAGAATGATTTAGTAACGATTCATGCCTCCTCATTTGTGGTGGTGGTGGTTTATATCGAATATTGCTACATATTCATCTTTAAATATTTGTTAGAATTTTTTGTAAAGTCTCCCATTTCGGAGCTTTTCTATGGGACTATTTTTGTTTGTTTGTTTGCTTGCTTGCTTGCTTGTGATTTTTGTTTTTAAATTAGTAATTCAATTTCTTTACCCATTATGTTTAAATCTCATCTCTTCCCTTCATTATCATAGTACATTTTCTCCTGCTATACAGAATACCACACACTTACTAATTAATATTAAATTTTGATTTGGCTTATACTTCTGAAGTCTTAGAAGACCAGGATTCAGGTCTGGTGGAGACCTTCTTGTTTAGTTATCTCATGACAATGGGGGGGGGGGGGAGGAAGTGATCAAACTGACAGTCTCAAGCCCTTGCACATAAAATTAATCTATTTGTGACCATAGAATCTTTATGACCTAAACACCTCCATCAGACCACACCTCTATCAGATCACACCTCCATCAGACCACACCTCCATCAGACCATACCTCCATCAGAGCTCACCTCCATCAGAGCTTACCTCTATCAGACCACACCTCCATCAGACCACACCTCCATCAGACCATACCTCCATCAGAGCTCACCTCCATCAGAGCTCACCTCCATCAGACCACACATCCCCTGTAGAGACTCAGATTCCAAGACCTGCTGTGGGGCACACATTCAAACCTTTTAAGTCTCATTCTTTCACTTGTAAGATGGGGCTAAAAAGAATGCCTGTTCCACTTCTTTCACAGTTAATGAAATTACAAGCAGATGTTGCAAAGCACACAAATACCACTGGAAGCTCCTGAGGATCCAATACTACAGCAAGTGTATTAGCCATAATCATGCTATTTTGTAAGGATCTTCCATAATGATTAAACAAAGACAATTTCTAAAACCAAAGTAATTCATTTTCTAAAACTGAAGTAGCCTGTATTACATTAGAACATTCTTGTCCTCTCCACCTTCTGGTCCCAGTAAGGCTGGCCTCAAGAGATGTTTATCTACCACCTATCATTCCCTAACTCACCATTCCCTGTTTACTCCCAGCAAATCTTGAGACAAAAAGGAAACTTCCTACCCCTGATCCACTCTCTTTTCCTACCCCATAATGTTTTCCTACACCCGCTCCTAAACAGATAATGGATTTTGATTCTTAAACCAAAGTCCTCTCTGTGGGTTTTTCTCTCAAATAAAATCCTGCATTGTCATTGAGTCAAGTCACGTGTTGCAAGCTTGTCTTTCCTCCCAGGTGACCTTACAGAATGCATATGTAAATAGTCTGTGGTAAGATTTATGAAAGAATGGCAGGAATGGGGTTAGACAAGAAAATACATAGCTCAGGTTTCACAGGCAGCCTGATGTTTGAGAAGGAATACTGCCTATAGTATCTTCTATCTGGAGAACTTGGAAGGGCCTTAATAATTAAATTATCCAAGCCGATTTCCCCATTTAACAGATAACAAACTGTACTCTAAGGAAGGTCCACTGGCGTGCCGAAGGACTTGTGGCAAAAAGTATGACTGATCACTTAAATAGCTGCACAATTAGAATTCAGACAGCGTTCCTAACCACCAATTATTTTTACATAGTCCTTTTTTTAAAGGATTTATTTATTTATTTTATGTATATAAGTACACTGTAGTTGTCTTCAGACACACCAGAATTGCACATCAGACCCCACTACAGATGGTTGTGAGCCACCATGTGGTTGCTGGGAGCTCTGGAAGAGTAGTCAGTGTTCTTAACTGTTGAGCCACCTCTCCAGCCCTTACATAAAGTCTTTGATCTGGGTGAAGAACCACAAAATTTTAGTTTTTAACTTGCCATTATCTCCAAGCAGGGCCACAAATCTAGATGGTCATAGTACATTCTGTTATTTCCTCACATTACAATTTATTTTTTAATGTAAATTATTTTAGTAAACCTTTATAATAAATTGTTTTGGTAATGTTCCTGTCTTTTACACTACAATTATTTTTTATTTATTGGTTCAAACATTTACTAATGTCTAAAGTACTTAAACATAAAGCACTAATGGCTAGATAGTGTTTGAGTAAATAGAGCTAATAAGAATATTCTGATTTTGTATATGTGTCAGCTATTAGAAAAATTATATCCACTATTCTCACAGAGTAATTAAGCTCTAAATCACCAATAATCTCCTGAAACGCTTCTATAACAGTGTGTTGAGAAAAATTTCTCCTTATGTTTATTTATTTTATTAATAAAAAATGGTGTTTTTCATACAACATATTCTGATTGTGGTTTCTTTCCTCCCAGGTCTTCCTCGCTTCCTCAGTTACCCAAATCCACATCCTTCTTTTTCTCTCTTTCATTACAATACAATGATCTAAAATTAATAACAATAAAGATATAGAATTAAAACAAACAAACTAGAATGGAACAAACAAACAAATGGGAAAAAGAAAACTTATAAAAACAAGATTGGAAAGCACAATACATAAGCAAAAGATTTGTGTGGGAAAAACGAACAAACAAAAATACACAATCATCCTGGGGAGGGGCCCCTCCTCCGAACACCACTGAGTTTGTTTCATGTTGGCCATGTAATTCAGGGCATGGAGCCTGCTCTTAATTATGGTTTGTTTCTTTAGTGTAGTCCTTTCCCACCAGCTGTTATAATCTTTCTGTCTTCTTTTTTTCAGAGTTCGCTGAACCCTGAGGGGCAGGATTTGATGGAGACATCCTATTTTATCCCAAGGCCTCTCTTCCTCTCTTTTCTGCACGTTGTCCAATTATGGGTCTCTGCATTTGTTCCTATCTACTGCAGAAGGAAGTTTCTCTGATGATGGTTAACCAGGGCACTGTTCTAGGCATATTGCAGAATGTTATTAGGAGCCATTATATTGCTACATTCCTGTAGCAGATCAGTAGTATTTGGTTTCTCCTTGGTCCAATGGCCTATCTCATCTCAAGTTCTGGGCTACCTGGACAGTGTCAAGCAAAGGTTCCATTTTATGAAGTGGGCCTTAACTAAAATTAGATAGTGGTTGGTTACTCCTACAACTTTTGTGCCACTATTGCAATGGCGTATCTTGCAGACAGATTGCCGTTGTAAACAGCAGTCTTTGTAGCTGGTTTGGGAGTTATCTTTCCCCTCTCACAGTATACAGAGTGCCTTCCAGTACCAAGAACAATTCTCAGTAGGGAAGAAGAATGTAGGTAGCCACCAGCCTGACTTCTCCATGTTCAATGAACGTGTACCAGTTGCCTTTAGCAATAGGGTCTTACATTTGTTTGTGGATCAATCAATAACCTTCATAGTGGCCTGATCTGTTTAGAGATTTACCTGGGGCCCCTTTGACCAACAACTCAGTTAGCTGTAACCCATTCCCAGCACTGGAGGTTTCATTTGGTGGTGAGAGATATCCAGTTGAGGTTTTGTCTCTTCCATTATTTGTTGATTCCATTTAGATTTCCTCATATATTTTAAGAAGATTCTACTATAGTAGGTGTCCCCTAAAATGTCCCTTAGTTTTAAGTGTCCCTAATCTACTCTTCTCTTCCCTTCTACTCCCTGTCTGATCCTCCTGTTCCTGTGCTCCCTCAAACCATTCATAACTATCTATTCTATTTTCCATTCCTAAGGAGATCCCTCTCTACCCAGTCCCTTAGTCTAAACCCAACTTCTGTTGTTATATGGATTGTAGACTGCTTATCAAAAATTTAGCTACTAACATTTACATATAAGTAAATGTAGACCATATGTGTCTTTTTTTGGAGTCTAGATTACTTCACTTGGAATAATTTTTGTAGCTGCATTCATTTACCTGTGAATTTCATGATTTTATTTCTTTAATGTCTGAGATATGTACAACATTTTCCTTATCTATTCATCTGTTGATGAACATCTAGGCTTTTCCAATTTCTGGCTACTGTGAATAGACTAGTAATGAACATGGTTGAGCAAATGACTCTGTAGTAGGATGAAGCATGCTTTGGGTATATGACCATGAGTGGTATAGCTGCATCTGGAGACAGATCTAGTTCCAGCTTCCTAAGGGTCTGACATATTGATTTCCATAGCATCTATATAAGGTTTCACTCTCGTTATCAGCAATAGATGAGTGTTTTCCTTATCCCACATCCTCAACAATGTAAACTGTCATTTGTTTTATTGATCTTTGCCTTTCTGATTGGTATAAAGTAAATTTTAAAGTAGTTTTGATTTGTATTTTCCCTGATGATTAAAGATATTGAACATTTACTTAAGTGTTTTTCAACCGTTTGTGTTTCCTCTTTTGAGAATTCTCTATTTAGATCTTTACCTCATCTTTTAGTTGGGTTATTTGTTTTCTTGATGTCCAGTTTATTGAGTTCTTTGTATATTTTATGTATTAGCCACTCTATTGTATATACAGGTAAAATTTTCACTTTGCCCTTGTCACTTTGTTCAAATGATGGCATCCTTTGCCATATAAAACCTTTTTAATTTCATGAAGTCCCATTTATTAATTGTTATTCTCAGTGCCTGTCTCAGTTAGGGTCTTATTGCTATAAAGAAACACCATGATCATAGCAACTTTTATAAAAGAAAACATTTCATTGGAGCTGCCTTACAATTCAAATGTTTAATCCATTGTCTTCATGGTGGGAAGCATGGTGGCATGCAGGCAGCCATGGTGCTGGAGGAGCTGAGAGTTCTACGGCTTGATCCACAGGCAGCAGAAGGAAAGACTGTGTTCCAAAATGGTACAAATTGATCATAGGAGTCCCCAAAGCCTACTCCCACAATGACACACTTACTTCAACAAGGTCACACCTCCTAATAGTGCCACACCCTATGGGCTAAAGCATTCAAACATGTGAGTCTATGGGGGTCATACCTATACTATCAGCAAACCACCACAGTGCCTATACTATCGGTAATCTGAGCAAAAAATATTTTCCTATGCCAATATGTTCAAGACTATTCCCAACTTTTTTTTTTACCAGAGTCAGGGTATGGGGCCTCACACTACTGTTTTATGGATAAGCTACTACAATAATGTACTGTGCATTGGTGATATTTCGATCAACAGCAAACTATTCAAAGGGTAGTGTTCACCTAAAATTGTATCACATGAGATTGTAGCTGTCTTAGTATACATATATAAGGACACTGTGTGGTGTCCCTACAGTGACAAAATACCTAACTCATTTCTTAAAATGTATCACCATCCTTAAGTGATACAATTCTCCCCTAACATAATCATTTCAGCATTAGATCTATTTTAAACTCCTAATTCTGCTTTAGTAAAGACTTTTCTTCTTAAGTCGTTCTGCATTCAGCAGTATTTTGTGATCTAGGAGTCCTCTGACATAGGTTTTAGATTTTTAGTGGGCACTTTTGGCACCAGAAACATTTTTAATTGAGTTATCAAGTCTAGGCTTTACTGTATAAGTCACCATTATAAAGTGTAACTCCACACACCTATCATTTTCATGTCATCATTACTGTACTAATAACACTGGACTAAGCTAGCAATGCCAGCTCATTAATAAGGAAATACTTAACACATAGAAACAAAAAAAAAAGAGTTTAAACAGTTACATTTAAAACTGAAATAAGTATTTCGTAGCTATATCAATAAAAGTTGATTTGCATGCACAGCTGAGTCCCAAAGTGAAGTCAAATTACCCAGGTAATTTTATCCCCCCCATACACCAACACTCTAAACTCGGGATTATTTCCACACAGAAGAGGCCCACAGGAGTTGGGGGTAGGAGATAAAATGCTACTGGTAACTGTCTTAATTTTTCCTTCAGTAGTTAGGGCTCACCCTCCCCTCTTAACCATACTGAGAAGCAGACTCACTGGGGAGGATTAGAATTGCCTGGCCTCATCCTGCCTCACCTGGGGATCCATCCCTTATACAGTTGCCAAACCCAGATGCTATTGCGGACTCTGGGAAGTGCTTACTGATGGGAGCCTGATATGGCAGTGTCCTGAGAGGCTCTGCCAGAGCCTGACAAATACAGGGGCAGACACTCGCAGCCAACTATTGGTCTGAGATCAGGGTCCCCAATGGAGGAGTTGGAGAAGGGACTGATGAGCTGAGGGAGTTTGCAGCCTCATGGGGGGACCAACAGTGTCAACTGGCCAGAACCGCCCCCATCCCAAAGCTCCTGGGAACCGGACCACCAACCAATGAGTACACATGGAGGGACCCATGGCTCTGGCCACATAAGTGGCAGAGGATGGCCTTGTTGGACATCAGTGGGAGGAGCAGTCCTTGGGCCTGAGGTTGTTTGATGCCCCAGAGTAGGGGAACACCAGGGCGGGAAGGCCGGATTGTCTGGGTGGGTAGGGAGCACCTTCAATAAAGGCAGGGGGAGAGGGAGATGGGATAAAGGGTTTCCGGAGGGGAGACCTGGAAAGGGGATAACACTTAAAATATAAATAAAGAAAATATCCAATAAAAGGGGAAATTTTTTTTAAAGTTGTTTATAAACATCTTGCAACCTTAAAAAAAAAAAATGCCTGGCCTCTTTGGGCTTTGTAGAGGTTTGTTATAGAGGTTCACCAGAAAGGTCTGATGCTCTGGGCACTACAGCAACAGACGGAGAGCCCGAGTGAGCAACTCCTCTGAGTAACCTGCCTCCCTTTAGCTTCCTTAGCATCGCCCGTTCAGGAGTTTGAGAGATTCTGTCGCGCCTCCCTTCTTCCTTGTTGCTGGCTGAAAGGCAGCACAGCTACCCATCTTCATCACCAGTCACCATGGTGATGGCGGTAACCAATGGCTCACGACTGACTTAAAAAAAAAAAAAATCTGCTTTGTGACCTCCCTTTGCCCTACCGGAGGCGAGAGTTCACAGGTTAGTGCCAGTGTCATTGGGCCTGCCTGTCACTGAAGGCCCAATCAGGAACTTGAGGGCAGAAGGCCTGCCAAGACAGGCCTGAACCTCCTCCGCGGGAGCTGTTACCAGGGCATGTAAGGGCTGGACAAGATGAACCTAGACAGTACGCCCCCACCCTTCATTAGGACAACACAAAGTTTCATTTACCAGTAGGAGTGGTGACTGTGGCCAGTCACCGGGTGAGCAGGGAAGAGGAAGTGCGATTTCTTCGTTAAAGATTTTTTTTTTCACTGAAAACCACTCTGGATAAACAAAGCTGCTTCTACTGCTGCCAAGAGAGGTTTCATAAACGTATCTCCTAGGACTCCCTGTTCTCACTGTTCCTTGCCACATGTAGGATCACTTGGTTTCAGCATGCCAGTCGTCCCAAATTTAACCACTGGCACAGAGGAGAGACACAGGGTGGTGGAAGCAACGGCAGTGGGTTGCCCAGAGAAAGGTTCTTTGACTGAGGAACCACCGAGTCTCTGGGATTGTGGTCCTAAGCATCAGATTTTCAGTGTCCCACAGGACCTCGACCATTAGGAAAGATGTTCCAAGGCTGCACAGACACTTTCAGGACCATTCAGGAGGCTGCTGTCCAGGCGTCAGAGATGCACAAGCTCCCAGATCCATCAGTTCCCAGCTAATAGCAACCGGAGCTCCAGCCATGGAGCCAACAGAGAGACCAAGCAGAGACCCAGAAACTCCCACCAGCGACTTCATTCAGGCTGTCAGCTCACCCTTTGTCTTTTCCCCATGTATGCAAAGAAGCCAGGCCAGAAGGACTGAGAAAGATGTTGCTATCCTACCTGAAGCTCAAGAGAAAGGCTGGGGTCGGGTCCTGGTGCCTGACCCTGCATCAGGGCTGGAAAGATGGAATGTTTGGGGCTCTCATGCAGCTGTCAGTCAGCCTGCACTAACCATATAATGCCCTGGGAGTCCAGTGTACATGTCATTCATAGAGGAGAATGGACACTCAGGATTGCTCTCAAGTTTTATGACATGTTGTCTTTTCCATTTGTGCAGCTGCCCCTGTCCACTATGGCTCTGTCCCTTTCAAATATGTCAGTGTTTGTTTGTTTGCTTGTTCGTTTACTTTATTCTGCCCTACCTGGTGCTCTTTTTCATTATATGCCTATGTAAGTGTAATCAGCAACATTTCCACAGACTCAATGTTACAGCATCCTGAAATTTCAACCATCAAACAAATTATTACTATAAAATTTAGTTTTATGCAAATTCTCAGGACATAAGCACAACACAGCCAGATTTATTGCAAGAATAGAATTAGAATGGACCCTAGCCCAGCTCCTGTTAGAGCTCCTGATCTCCTCTGAGACCTCATGAACCAGCTCACCATGCTCTGGGCATTTCTGGCTCCCAATAGAAAGATTCAGTAAGGTCTGTTCACATCTTTCAAGAGTTTTTTTTTTTTAAGCCAAAATTTTCAAACTGTTTCACAAACTTCCCACGAGTCAGTTCCAAAGTCAAGTTTATCACCTCAATGACCCTACTTCCGGGACCAATTTCTATGTTATTTTCTTTTCTGTTGTCATGATAAAATACCCTGACAAAAGAAACATATTTTGTCTTACGGTTCCAGAGCGGATAAAATCCATCATGAAAACAAGGCATGACTGCACAACAACGAGGCTAATCTGTCATACTGCATTATCAGGAAGTGGGGTCACCCTCAATGATGCACTTTATTTCAACCAGACTCCACCTCAGAAGTGTACCATGGCCTTCTGTAAACCAAGATCGATTTATATGTATTAGGCCTTAACCAAAAACATTTAAAACTAAAATGTAAAAACAAAACAAAAAACGCTTATAGCATAAGTATATTTAAAAAGTATTTTTGTGTAACTCTGCTGTGTATTTGTACTTTAAGCTAAATGATGTTAGGTTGCAGACATGGGACTAGAGGTGGAGGTGCATACTTAACACACCAAAGTGGATCTGACTTCAGGTTCTCCCAGCAATCCTCAGCCCCTACCTGGCATACCCTGCCCCTCTACCCTAAACTTCCCAGCCCAGGAGCTGGGCTTCCCCTCTCCCAGGAGCTCTTTCCTATATAATCCAGACATTTCGTGCATTCTCTCTCTCTCTCTCTCTCTCTCTCTCTCTCTCTCTCTCTCTCTCTCTCTCTCTCTCTCTCTCTCTCCCTCCCTCTCTCCCCTCTCTCCCTCCATCCCTCCCTCTCCCTCTCTGCATTTTCTCTTTCCCTGAACATGCTCTTTCTCTCTTTCTCTTCCTCCGTCCTCATGTATTCTCCCACGGAGAATAACTTATCAAGTATCACAAGAGTTCAAACATTTTTTTTTAATTCAAAGTTTATAAAATACAATTTTTACAGTATATGAAAGCTAATTATCACAAAAGAGAAAATATTTTAAAATAATCTAGTATGCTGTCCCTCCACTTGTCTGACATTTGGTGGCATGGGCAAGGGAGAGATGCCCACCCCTACCAATCACCCCTTGCCACCTGTGACAAGCAGAAGAGTAAGCTCAGGCAGTCATGAGAGCAGAAAAGTTGGCTTCCCCTTCACTAGCTGCAGCTTTCAAGAAAGCAGGCCCTGCATCTTGCCTGAGCAGCACAGTAGAGCTGACCCTGGTGGCAGGATGGAGGGTGAGCTAGGCCCTAGGGCATGAGAGCAAGAGATCTGGTTCTGCCCCTGAACTCCTGCAGTGTTGGGCGAACTAGCCACCTCTGTGCTGGAGAGCACACCCTGGTGGGGTGAAGAACACCTGTGGGCCTCAACTATCAGCTCAGGTTCAGATCCAGGCCTTTGAGTTGGCCCACCCTAACACCTACCTCATCTTTGAACTGCTGGAGGGTGTGAGGAGACTAGCCCTGCAGCTCCATGGCACAGGACAACAGCAGGGTATCTGAAGGGCTCCTGGTGAAGATCCAGTGTTGATAGTAGCTGATGCCTGAGTTCTTGAACCAGTCTCATGATTCATTGCAATGAACATTTGCAAGTAAAGAAGTGAGAACAAAAGGGTATGTGGTGGGATACTGTGACACAGGACAGCTTCCAAAATAAGGGTTTTTTTTTCTCTCCTGGGAAGGTAACAAGGAAGAGGGTGAGTATGAAGAGGGAGATGAGTGGAATTGGGGTACATGATGTGAAATTCACACACACACACACACACACACACACACACACTAAAAAGTTAAATAATATTTTAGCATGTCCATGTGCGCAGCATGTAGAAGGTCTCCGGTAGTGTGCAAGAGGCTCTAGGCCTCCACATTCACCTCCCACTCACTCCCTGATTTGCCCAGAGTAGCAATCCTGTCAGCACCTTGCTCACTAAGTGTCTTTACAGATATGCCTTCCTAAACCCTTTGTGCTGTGCCAAGCGGCAAGTGGTGGTAGAGAGGAAGGCGTCTTTTAAGTATTTTTGTATTTGTCCTAAGACATTCAAAATAAGGTTGTGGTAGGGGGTCACCGCCATCTAAGGTATTGAGGGTAGCAATGTTTTGTGTGTAGCTTGGCTACCCTGCCTAAGCTCCAGAAATAGGCCATGCTTCTCTAAAGCATTTTTTTTTTCACTCAATCTCTCTTACTTCTCCCTTTCATGGAGCTTAATATCTCTATACACTTAAGGCCATTTAAACAATTACTATTATATTCCCTTCTACCTTAAAAACAATGAAATTAAATTTTACTTATCCCTATCATTTGATTACCTGCTTGTAGGAATCGGGCAGTTTTTTTTCTGTCTGGCTCTCTATGTTAGCACCAGGATACTGCAAGCCCCGCCTAGCCATGTGACCCTTGACCTGC
>NC_034601.1:15432536-15437124 GCF_900095145.1 Mus pahari
CTCTCTCTGCTCTTCTCTACCCTTCTACCCGCTTCGCTGCTCCCCCACTCCTGCATAATAAACCTCTCCCACGTGGAACACCTTGGCCTGGTCTGCTGCTTGGTTTATCTGCCCAAAATATAAAACTCTACCTCGGAGAAGTCATCCTGTCTTTTTTCACAGCAGGGGTTCTCAGCATCTGTGAGCTAAGGCTCTCCCTGTGTTCCTTTCTTTAAGTTTCCTGCACACTGGAGCCACCACATGACTCACTCTCCTCAGCTTTGATGAGAAACCAATTCTCCCCTCTTCCTAGACCTTTATCTCTGTGTGTGTGATCAATCAGGGAAATCTTAAATTAACAGTGAATCCTCGCCTTCCACATTGGGTGCCGTCTGTTTCATGTAGCTTTGCCACCCTGTTTAAGATCTGGGAAAGAGCCATGCTACCAGCCCCTATCCAGCTTCCCTTGAATTTACAGATAAAGGACACAGACACACACAGTTATTCAATTTCTACTTGCCTTTGACACAATTGCTGGGTGCTGTTTATCTCCTGCCTGGAAAAGAGTTCTATTATCAATATTCTTACCTCCACACCTCATTTGCATCCAGTCCCTGCTAAACACCCTGTACCACCTGTGTGGCTACTCCATTTGAGATCTCACATGACTAGTCACCTTTTCTCCATCAGAAGCATGGTGAACTCTCCCCCACCCCAATCCCCTTGTATCTGTCTCCTGCCTCCAGGGACCTGGAAGTTCTGCCTATTCCTTCTGCCTAGCAATTGTCCCATTACTTTTTTACTGACAGATCAAGAACCAATTGGGGAACAGGACCTTAGCGTCAGAACCACTCCTATAGCAATGTCAAGGAGGTTAAGAACCACTGCCCTAAGAAACCCTAATCAATCCATAGGTATTTGATTGTTGAGAGTAGTTACTGAAAAGGCAACTTTCTTTTCATCATTAGAGTGCAACAGACTAGTAAAAAAATATTTTTTAATTCAATAGCAACAGCATGATAGTTTTGAGTTTGCTTTCTCAGTAAAAGCTGTTTATGAGCTTACTTCTCTTAGTTAAAAGCCTATCTGCTCTAGGAAAGGAATGGTCTTGTGGTCCTTATGTTTGAAACACCCTGAGCCCTTAGGGCTATTGTTAGAATTGGAGCTTTTGTTTTTTTAGTACCCACAATTTGGCATTTTTTTTATGATTATTATTATATCATCCGTATGAAAAACAGTTGTATCCATGAACTGAAGTTTCTTGTAGTCGGAATCTGTATTTTTATAAGCCAGTGAAAGAGAACAGGTGACGGTGAGCTCTTTATTACCTTTTTATAGCATGCTGTGGAAGATTAACAACGTGTTTGTTTGTTTGTTTATATTTATTTACTGTCTTATTTACTGCTTATGAAGAGACACCGTAACCAAAGCAGTTTATAGAAGAAAGTATTTAATTTGAGGCTCGCTTATAGTTTCAGGAAGTTAGTCCATTGTCATTGTGGTGGGAAGCACAGAGGCAGGCAGGCAGACACTGGGGCAGTAATTGAGAGCTTACATCCTGATCTGTAGCCAGGAGCAGAGAAAGATTGGGCCTGGTGATTGCTTTTGAAACCTTAAAGCCCACCACCAGCGACAGACACACCTCCTCAAACCGGGCCACACCACCCAATCCTTCCCAACAGTTCAGCTGACTGGAAACCAAGCATTCAAACATTTGAGCCTATGGAGGCCATTGTCATCAAACTACCACACTCAGTTACTTATTCTAAGGCCAGGTGGTGGCAAAGTCTTCGAGCCTGTTGGGAAGCTCCATGAGGGCTGGCAGGTAATTAAGAATCAGTTTTGAAATTTTCTTACTTAAGAATCTCCGATAATTAAGCATTTTTTTAACGCTTTTAAGTTTATATCATTAAAACTAAACACTTTTTAAGCATTAGATCATCGTCATCAGAGAAGCATTATGTCCATCCTTTGCATCCAAAGTTATTGAAAAGCCAGAATGTTTTGAAGGTGAAATCTGAGCGTATTGCTATTGATGGGCCAGCCAGGCATCCTCAGGGAGGAGCAGGAAGAGATCTGTTTACTGATGGAGCAGGAAGTGAAAGGACTGCCCTCCTGTCTCATGAAAATGGGTACTGGGAAAGGAGGCCCCTTAGGAACTGTGCAGTGTGGTGTGTCCAAAACTGAAAGTTTGCAGGCTTGCTTTACTGTTTTTGTTTCAACTTCTTTAAGAACATTTCTTAACTGTTGTGCTTACCTATGATGTTTAGGGAACAAAGAAAGTGAAAAAGCAGTCACTTTAGGGAAAGCTGAGCCCTTTCTCTGTGACAGGAGTCGAAGTAGAATCAGGCTGGTCTTGAAGAAAGAGAAATAAATAAATAAAAGAGTTAGGGCTAGAAGGGATCTTACAGAGCATGGATCCCTGCTCCTAAGATTGACTAACATATCAGTCCAGCCTAAAATGCCCAAATTTCCCTTCATCTTGTCAACTTTCACCACTACAGAAAGACAAAGTGGAATCCTTGGGGAGATTCAGAGGATCCTGTCTCTTTTGGCAACTGAAACATCCAAAATTCACATCCTCAACAAAGGATCATCCAGATGTGCTCCTATGAAGGAGGGTTACTCTTTCCTCACATCTGGTGCTCAAAAATGCTTAAACTAAGTCATTAAAGATTCCTCACACAGTGTGACAAATTCCCCACAAGAGACACCAAAATGTTTTAGCTTGAATGCTTTAATAATAAACTTAGAGTCAGGAAGCCTCACCCATCACAGGACCTTAACTGAGGAGCTATGAACATTGTTGGCCCTCTGGTGGGCACATTTAAAAGTGCAACCTACTTTCTGCCTGAAAATCCTAAGGCTGAAAATGAAATTTGAAGTCATCTTCAGCCCTTCTTTTCATTTGACACATATCATATGGCTTTGCATATATCACATGTTAATAATAAGCCTTTTTGGTCAGGACAATGTCTCCATGCTACAACCTCTCTGTGTGTCAGTTTTCTCAACCGAGGCAGCATCAATTCACACAGAGTTCATACATGGATACACAAGATGGCATTTGTCAAAACTGTTTTCTGGGTCAAGATGCACTGCACACAGAGCTTGTATAGAAAATATTACCCACTCTTTCGGGCCAGATGGTAAGAACAGGACACTGTGCTGTGAATTTACAAAACATTATATAGTCTGGAAATCTATGTTTTTCTGATATGCAAAAGAGTTCTCAGTAATGATGGGGTAATTGCTGGGTGTCAGTTTCATAGAACTATATAGTTTACTACTCACGATTCCCAGCAGATGCTGATGCAACATGGTTTGTTGAGTGTTTAGTTTGGTCCCTGATGGGTGCTGCATGCTGAAGACACAGCGACTGACAAGAAAGTCCTCAGGCCTGGGAGCTTTTGGTCAAATAAGGACAGTTCTAGCCTCTGATGTGTTTGGAACATTTACAACATTGGGCAATGAGCTAAACGTCTTTTGAGAATGATCTACTAAAATTCTCATTCAAAACATATTACATACAATCTATTACCCAGATTCTTCTGTGTTGTTTTGTTGTGATCACCTTGTGAGACAGTCTCATATAGCCCAGGCTGGCCCCCAGTTCACTCCCTGTAACTGAGTAGAACCTGCAACTATTCCACATGCCTCCGCTCTCCTCCCAAGTGCTAGAGCTACAGGCATGCACCCTCATAATCACAAGCTTCTTAACCTGTGGGGTATGACGCCACAGGTAAAATCCTGGCAATTGTAAAAAGGTTTCTAGACACAAGATGACCAAGAAAAATCAAGGCAAAACATAATGAATCGAAGGTGTTCTGGCAGTGCTGGTCCTGCAGCCACACTGCATTTTTATTTCTAAGCACATAACATGCACACTTTGGCCTGCTATGGCGCACACCACCATGCCACACAGAACCAGAAAACACCCCCTGAGATTCCTCAGCTCTGAGTACAGACTGCACATTCTGTGCAGCATTTTCATGGTACATACATAACACTTCCTGCTGCATGCAAACACAACCAAACTAATACTTGGTAATTTTCTTCCACTATCCCTTAGCATGTGAGCTTCAGATCATCCAGCTTAGCTTCTGTAATATGCTGCATTAGATTGCCTAACTTTTAAGATTGCTGTTTGAGCTGTTGGCTTAAGTTTCATAAAAAAGAACAACAAGAATAACCACCAACAGCAGCAGCAGCACCACCACCACCACCACCACTACCACCACCACAACAACAACAACTCTAGTTGAGCCAGGCATGGTGGCATATGCTTGTGATCTCAGTACTTGAGAGGCAAAGGCAGGCTGATCTGTGCAACTCAAGTCCATCGTGGTCTACGTGTTGAGTTCCAGACCAGTCATGGTTACAGTGAGACCCTATTTCAAAATAGTCCTTAACATACTTCTGCCACTTTGGTTCTGTGTACTTATGTGAAGAAGCATCCTTGTCATTGACAATTACAAAATAATAAAAATTTCAGCCAAGACTGCCGGGGAGAGAGCGGACTGCTGAGGAGGGACCGGGTCTGGTCCCGGTCGTCCGGCACCTGTCCCGCCCAAGGAGGGGTGTTCGCCTGGCAGCAGTCCCCAGGCTG
>NC_034601.1:15437408-15443270 GCF_900095145.1 Mus pahari
GTGGGAGTGGGTGGGTGGGGGAACAGAGGTGGGGGCAGGGGTATGGGTAACTTTCGGGATAGCATTTGAAATGTAAATAAAGAAAATAATAATAATAAAAAAAATGTGAAAAAAAAATTTCAGCCAAATCTAAAGACATCAAAGATGCTCTGTGCCCTGCCACACCAAATAATCTCCCAAGGTTTAATCCTTTATGTAAAAATAAACAAGCATGCTGGATAGTGGGAGTGTACACCTTTAATCCCAGAACTTGGTGGGCAGAGACAGGCAGACCTCTGAGGGTCCTGGGCCATCCTGATCTACAGAGTAAGTTCCAGGATAGCCAGAGCTACACAGAGAGACCCTGTCCCCCACCCAAAACAAAAAAACAAAAGAAAACAACACAAAAAAAATCTACCTCATTAGTGTTTGAATTTGCTTTTCTCCTAAGTAAATAGTAAAATGTGTATACTAAATAACTTTAAAAGAAACTTTGTTTTCTATTCATAAATGTTTGGGTTTTATGCTTATATTAAGTACCTATATGTCTGCAGTCATAGGAAGAGTTCTCAGGCAAATGGAGTAATGAATGGGAAGCCTAAAGAAGCCTTCACGTTGCTTTCAAGATGTGGCCGCTGGAACTGGGAACCCCTTGACGCAGCAGGCTACCTTCTGGGGTAACACTTTTACAGCACACACAAAATGTTTATTATTTTGTAATTGTCAACGCCAAGGATGCTTCTTTACATACGTATGCAGAACAAAAGTGGCAGAAGTATGTTAAGGACATTGGTTTGCACTGAAGATTGTAACTTACCTCCCAAGAAGATGCATTCTCTAAAATCACTTGGAAATAACATTTTTAACACCTAAATATTGTTTCCTGGAGTGATTCAGTTCAGTTCTTCCCTCCAGCCTAATCTCCCAGAAATAAGACTCAAACTCAAAATATGTTTACATATACCTTGGCCATATAGTTAGGCTCTACTCTGACTAGATCATAACTAAAATAACCCAATTATTTTAACCTACAATCTTCCACTTGGCTAGTTACCTGTGATCAAGTACCATGTGCCCATCTCATCACATCTTCTGGGCCAAATATCCCACTTGGCTTTATCCCAGAATTCTTTCTCCTCCTGGATGTTCCTTCTCCTGTTTTCTGCCTAAGCCATAGGCCATCATATTTGTTACTGACAGATGCCACATACATACAAACATAAGATATTCTCTCTACAGTGTCTAACTGTTTTTAAAATAAATTAATGCCTAATATCTAAGAATTTGTATTAGTATTGTCCTTCAGTACCTGTGGGGCTTGGAGCAGGTACTTATATAGCTGCAGTACAAGAACACTGATGTTTCTTATATAAAATGATATGATATTTGCCTATAACCCATATATATCTCAAATACTTTTGATCCTGTTTAAATTAATATCTGACACACATATGCTACGTATAGAATTGAGTTGTTATATTCTTTAGGGAATAATAATAAGAAAGAAAGTCAACATGTTCAACAAAGATACAGCTTGTTTTAAATTTTTTTCATCAATGATTGAATCAATGGATGCAGAATCATAGATAAAAATGGGTCAAACATCATTTGTAGCTTAATGTGTGGGATCTAGGCTTCCTGAAGGTCACTGAGTATAGAAGTTTGGTTCCTGATTCCAGTAGGATTCAGAAGGAATGAATGCATGTGTTCTGAATATTTCTATCCCCATTTCTACAGGCAGTGAGCAGCATGTTTCTGTCATCTGAGATGATTACCCTAAACACCCAGGACAGGTGACAAGCAGTCTGAAGAGCTATCCACAGCTCATCTTGATATGAGTGTCCAGAGCACAGAATCAGCAAGATCTGTGATTCGGGAGGTCAAAGTTTGTTGAGTACACAAAACTTTAGTGGGTTGTTGTTGTTGTTGTTGTTGTTGTTGTTGTTGTTGTTGTTGTTGTTTTGGAGACAATTTTCTAAACCCACCTATTAATCTAGCCAACTTGGATTTGTAAGCTGAAGGCCTCACCCTTTCCCTTCTCTCAAGTCTCAGCCCAAGCAAAGGTGTCTCTGTTCATACTATCTCAAGTGACATGTACAACGTTCCCCTGCTAAACAAATACATTTGTCTCAATACTATATACACCACTTACTTGGTTATCTGAAACTAGACAGCAGGAACTTTCTTTGTTCACAGATGGAACCTGAAAGGACTCAGATGTGAGTTCAAGAGGGACACTCAGACAGCTTGTTGGAGTAAAGGGTTTATTAGAAGAGTTGTTAATGCCATGGACAGAGAGACAGACTAAACACCATCGTGGAAGCTCCAGGGGATGTTCAGGACCCAGCAGCAGAGTTAGACGTCATGATACAACTCTGCAGAGAAGAAATCATGGCCCACGTGGAGACGTGAGCATCTCTTAATACTTTTCTGAGGGTGAGATGGTTTCCCAGCCTTTTGTAAAGCCTCTCTGATTCCCAGTCAGAGAACGAGTGGAAACAGAAACTTTGCCAGTCAAAGTCCCTGTTTATCCTAGCAGTCTGATGACTAGGAATCCACACACAGTGTCTCTGAAGGGTACCCGTGACAGGGAAGGCTGCTGAACGTCCTGTGACCTAACAGCAGTTGGGTTCTATGTTACATTCTTGTGGAACCCTGGTGCTTACATTTGTCTCTGGCACACAGTAGGTGCTCAGTAACTATCTGTGCACTATTTCACAAAGACTCAACCAACATTTTCCTACTCCACTGTCTGCTTAGGACTTAGGACAGTGTCTACAGTATGCCTTTTTCTCTGGGTTTCCACAGTGAATCAATCGTTATGAGAATGCAACTGTGATAGTTAGGTTTCTGTCAACTGGACACAAGCTGCATGCTTCTGAGAGGAGAGTTTCAGTTAAGAAAATGCTTCCATTAGATTGCTCCATGGGCAAGCCTGTAGGGCATTTTCTTAATTAGTGATTGATGGAGATGTCCATTGTGGTGGTGCCATCCCTGGGCTGGTGGTCCTGAGTTCTAATAGAAAACAGGCTGAGGAAGCCATGAGGAGCAAGTCAGTAAGCAGTATTCTTACATAGCTTCTGCATCAGCTCTTGCCTGTAGTTTCCTGCCCTGTTTGAGTTCTAGCCCTGACTTTTTTCACTGATGAACAGGGAAAAGTAAACCAAATAAGCCCTTTCCTGTTCAAGTTGTTTTTGACAACCTACTCATGGTGTTTCATCACAGCAACAGAAACCCTAACTAAGACAGCAACAGTCTCCCAGGATGCACTTTGGCAGCTGAAAGCACACAGCCTTTGTGCCCACTAAAGCCTCGAATCTAGAGATATGGACTACAGATCATAGTCTACAGCTACATCTCAGACCCTATATTTACTCGCTCCTGGCCTACTCCCTTTTCCTGTTTCTTACTTGGCCTTGTGTTTCTGGGAAATTACTCAACAGATATGCCTATTACTACATTTTCATTATGAAAGAACAGAATTTCACCCACAGAACTCATGTCTAAGGTCAGACTTGTGTTTTTCTCTGCAGTCAGATATGTCCCCCTGTTTCTACTGGAGTGCTGCTGTGGGGGGTTAAATCACACCCTATACCAGCTCTTTCCTCTCACCATCTTTGCACAGTCCACACCCTCCAGCCTTGTTTTTCAGGTTTATGTTGTGACTCCTGATGGTAGACAATTTCTTGTCTGGTGCATTAGTTGAGTTTTGGTGAGTTATAAATAACACTTTAGAGAAAGGCAGAATGCTACACTTTATTTGGGTACATGTAAGACTGCTGTTATTACTGTTTTAAATCTGACATGGTAAGTTCATCCTATTGGCTGTGTTCCCTAGAGAATCCTGACTCAAACACAGCCTTAGTCCACAGCCAGCGCTCTAGAGCTTGTCTCTCTGCCCTTAGGATCATCACTGACATGTGCTTAGTCTTGCTGCTATGAAATAGCCTCAAGAGTTAGAGTAAGTTGGATGCTAAAAACCTTTTTTTTTTTTAAGAGGCTAATATTTTACTACAATATTCGCTGGCCTCAACACTGGCTGGGTGATATAGAAGAGTCTGGGCAAAGAAAACATTAACCTTTAATACTATGCAATAGCTGGACTTGTTTTGTAGAAATCTAGGGAAATTATCTAAGGTGCCTAATATACAGACTTTGGTGTCTACAGGATGGGGAAATCTAAGCTCTATAGAGCTCTATAGAGCAAACTGGCAAAAAACGTTTCGCATATGCACTCAGTCTCCAGTAACTCTCCTCAAGGGAAATGCCTAGCTTCTCAGGAGTAACTAGAGCCCATACTTCTGTTGAAGCACAAACCCTTGTGGTACCAGAAGCTCAGAGGCTTTTCTGAGTCTTCCCACACCACCCAGGACAGCCGTTATCCACCAATGCCATTCTAAGGTCTGACTCAGAGTCTTGCTTTTGTTTTTTCTCTCCTGACTTTTTCTTTCAAATATTAACCAGAGCTCAAGACTTCTTTTAAACTTTGAAACTAATGTTTTGTTCTTTTTTACTCTCTCTTTTCTTTTCCTTTTGGGAACTTCCCAAACCCCCAGTCTCTGTCCCATTTCAGAGCAGGTTCCTGTATTATTCTTATTGCCTTCCCAGGAGTGCTTTTCTTTTTACTGCTCAAAGACTATTCCTAAAAATTTAATAACCCAAATGACTATATTGACACAAGATCTTTCAATAATACAGAAACTTCAGGCTCCCCACGCTTAATTGTTGAAAATTCTATTCTTGAGGCTAAACAAAGGAGACCTGAAGAGCCTACCTCTAACGTGACCATCTTACAGAACTGAAGGCATTTCAGACATAGACTGACAAAAGACAGACTCAACTGGACCTCACGCTATCTCAGCTCATAGAGCTGTCTTAGCTCCTAAGGACTGTGCTCATTAAGTGAGCCTGCCTTCCTGGGAGAGGCTCATAGAAGATCCCTGACCTGCCAGATCTACCCTTTTCTGTCTTGTAGAAAACTGCAATTGCCTCTTTCAGATATGTCATTAAGTATTTAAGATGACGGAGAGGATAGTTTAAAAATAAAGGCTGCCTGTTCTAGCCACAATGTGTTGGAGGCACAGGATAAAGTAAGTTCACTCTATTTACATTTTTAAATATTTAAGTTATTTTATTTGCCATGAACCCAGTAACTATAACACACACACACACACACACACACACACACACAGAGAGAGAGAGAGAGAGAGAGAGAGAGAGAGAGAGAGAGAGAGAGAGAGAGAGAAAATAACCATATAAACTAAAAGAATTATCATGATGTTCTAGTATTACCTACCTTGGATATATTGCTCAAGGGATGCCTTATCATCTGGGGTATTATCTCTGTATCCATATAAAGAAAAGTCTTCAGTAACGAACAAAACCAAGAATTGGGGGTATAACAGGGGTGCAGGTAGATGTCTAATGGATTGCCAACTTTGTTCTCTGACATGGGCAAAATCCTGAATACTTGGAAAAGACCAACCCACATCTCCAAAAGGAAAAGGAGCAACTTTAACCTTTCAGTATTAGAGAGGCCTAATGCTAGAAGTCCACTAAGTCGACTCTCTTGTGGGTGTATATGACTCTGCGTCCTCCTGTTTCACCTATTGGCCCTGTTTAGATACTCAGAGCCAACTTGTTCCCTCATGCCTTCTCTTCACAGTCTTCTGAGAACATGAAGCCACCATCTCAGGAAGCCTGCTTTCACTGTCTTTGTTTACCCATGTGCTTCAAGAGCAGTTAGTGTTAGCATTCCTTCTACACTCCACACAACAGTTACCAAGAAACAGCCAGGTGGGCTGGCTTGCTCTAAATGGGACTGTTCGATCTCTCTCTCTCTCTCTCTCTCTCTCTCTCTCTCTCTCTCTCTCTCTCTCTCTC
>NC_034601.1:15443281-15474254 GCF_900095145.1 Mus pahari
TCTCTCTCTCTCTCTCTCTCTCTCTCTCTCTCTCTCTCCCTCTCTCTCTGACTCTTCTTTCTCTTACTCACTGACTCCCTTCTTCCTTCTCCTCCTCCACATGTTCCTAGCTGGCTTCTTCTTCTTCCTCCTCTTCCTCTTCCTCTTCCTCTTCCTCTTCTTTTCTTCTCTTCTCCTTCTCCTCCTCTTCCTCTTCCTCCTCCTCCTCTCCTCCTCCTCCTCCTCCTTTCCTGTCCCCTCTCTTTCTCTACCTCTACTCCCTTCTCAACTCCCCTTCCCATGCCCCCAAATAAGCTCTATTCTCTACTAGACCTATCATATGGCTGGTACCTCGGTGGAAAGGGATGCCTCAGTGTGGACCCACTGAGAAACCCCCTCCCACTGCATCATACCATGCTCTATAAAGCATATCCTTGGCTTTTAAAAACACATAAGTTAGGATATAATAGACCAGGAAAAAATAAAGCATGGAATGTAATTAATTCGGTCTTGAGAATGGAAAGAACCTATTATTTCAGTCTGATGAGAATTCTTTATTACTAGGGGATGAAAGTTTAGCCTTTAAGTAAAGTAAGTGGGACAGGTCTCGGTCTGGCTTTTTGCCCTTTTAGGCTGTGTCGCAGTAGCATCTCATTCTTTAATTTGAATCTATTGAGATAAGGCCCCAGACTTTAAGTTCTTGTCATTTGGGATTGTCACTGTAAAGGAAAGAAATATAGGCTGGGAGAGACTTGGAGGTATCATGAGACTGCAGAGAGCAGGGTCAACATTCAACTTACAGACTTTCCCTTTCTCCTTCCCAGGAACCTTCAGGGAGGGCAGGTCACAGCCCTTATTCCCAACCCTGGAGTATAAAAAAGGAAAAGGACACTACATTCATCTGTTTGTTTCATGCCGAGTGAGGGCATAATTGGGTTTTTAGGGTCTGTCTTCAGGATCTAAGTGAGGAGATGTATAGTAAGGGACCCAGTAGGGGTCTTACCCAAGGTAGCCATTGTCCTACTGTAAGCCTGGCTCCCTGTGTTTTGTGTAATTTCTATGCTTGGTCTTGGAGGATTTGTCGTGTCTCAGATGATTCTTGGTTGGTTGGTGTAGAAGCAGCAGTCCTCCTGGAGAAAGAGGCACAACGTGCCCCACCCCCTTTTTTCTTCAATTAGATCTATGGCTCTCCTGTTTGGGAGAATGACCTATTCAAGGGAATCTATTTGGTTTGGGAGAATATTGATAGTGGCTGCTATTTCAGCTAGGGCATTGAAAAGTGCCTTTGGTCCTTGTTGAAAATAGTGAGTGGAGGTAGATACTCCTGCTCTGCCTATCCCCAAGGAAGATGAGACACCTAACACAACCAGAATGAGCAGGAGGGGGAAGTGTTCTCCTTGATTGAAAATGTAGATTTAACAGACATTGTTGGGGAAATAGAAGCTTTCTGGTTGTGAGAACCTTTACGTCAGGGTATTATTGAAAGACTAGGGTGGAGATTCCTGACAAATTGGCTGGCAAACATATGTAGCTCTCTGAGTCACAAAGAAAGATTCTTGAAAAGTTGAGGAAGAGTGAAGTGGGGAGTGTTAAGAGGTGGGAAATATCTTACTTCTGGCAGACGAACATGTTTAGACAGTGATTCCATCTTGTCACGTATTTTCTTTTGACAGTGTGCTGCTTGAAGCGGTTGGTAGTGGGAGGTCTTGGTGGTGGGTAGACTTTAGCTGTACATAAATAGGGTAGATAGTTAAACTCTGGGGTGCACTGATAAAGAAGTCAGAAATGGATAGGACCCAATAATTTGAGGTTACATAGCAAGACAGTGTATTCAGGGTGCAGTGGTGAAGGTCTGACAATGGGTCGAAGCTGTCAAGCATGGGCAGGTAAGAGTCATGGGGAAGACATTGTAGGACATTCAGAGACTCTCAGGAGGCATTGTATTTATCATCTTGGTGTCTTACAGGGCCAGAGAACTTGGTGTTTCTGGAGAGGTCAGTCTCTACATAACCATTAGAGGGCCAAAAATAGCTTGGATTTCTGTCTTAGTGACTTTCTTTTGATGTAAAAAGATACCATGGAAACTTATAAGACACCAAGGCAACTTATAAAAGAAAGCATTTAATTTGGGGCCCACTGTCCCAGAGGCTTAGAGTATATAACCATCATGCTGAGAAGCAAGGGCTGCAGGTAGACAAGCATGGTACTGAAGCAGAGTCAGAGCTTACATCTGGTCCACAAACTTGAGACTGGAAAGGAAGTAGACACTGACTGGGAATGATGTGGGCTTTTGAAACCCCAAAGCTCTCCCACAGTGACATGCTTCTTCCAATAAGGCCACACTTACTTATCCAGCTCAAACAGTTCTACCAAGTGGAGACTAAGCACTTAAATAAAGAAGCCACAGTGACAGAGCAAAAATGAGAGACTGACCAGGAAGGTAGAATAGAAAAGGAAGAGAAGAAGGGAGAGACAAAGAGGAGACACATTGAAAAAAAGGAGAGTGAGAGAGAGTATCTGTAGATATGAGCTCTTATATAGTATCAGGAAAGAATTTGTATTGTGTCTCAAGGGGAAGGGCATGATTGACAGAGGTGAGTCAGATCTGAATGGAAAGGATGCTGGTAGAGTAAATATGTAGCAAGAGAGTGATAGCTTGCAGTTAGACATTCTAGAAAGGGAATGGAGAGGAGTCAGAAAAAGCAAAGTGATCTTAGACATCGGGTATAGGGCCTTGGAGAGAACTGGTCATTATGGAAAGATGTAGCTTGAGAGGGGTGTGGATAATCAGTGATGACGGATCGGGGAAGTCCAGGGATGCTAGACTTTAGTGGGCAGATACACCCAGCAGTTGGATAAGTAAGTGAAATTGAATACCTTTAGGATCTGGTGGGTTTGGTTTAAAAGGACTACCCAGTGCTCTCTTGAAAGAGATTAAGAGGAGAGATAAGATAATATAGTCCATAGGAGAATCATAACTAGCTAGAAGAGGGAAAAATAAAAGCATGTGGCCAGTCAAAAGATATTTTAAATTAGATGAGATTGTAGATAGATCTTGAGAGCAGACAGGCAGTACACCACCTACAAGGGAGGCCACTGACTGTCCAGCCTTCCCTCTACGTGCTCTCTCTATGCTCTTAGCTGAGCGTCACAAAGCATTTACTATGAAAATATTAGAATCAAAAGGGAACCCTAACAGAGGTTAAGTAAGTATAGCACTGTATGAAGCCAAGGATTGTAATATAAGCAAGATAAACGAAGTTAGAAGGGTTGTTTTTTTCCTTCCAGTTCTAGTCATTCAGGGTGCAAAGTGCTGTACCACAGTAGGCTAGCAGAATCAACAAGTAGGTAGAGAATGGGAGAAAATATAGAGCCAATGTAAAGAATTGTATCCTAGCACTGATCAAAGTAAATCAAGATCAGATAAGCAATTTAAACTGACCTATAACCAGTAGAAAAATAGAAGCAGTCGTTAAAAGTCTTCCTCCACTCCAAAAAGAGACCAGGGCAAGATGGGTTTAGTGCAGAATTTTACTAGACCTCCAAAGAAAGTTAATCCCAATACTTCTCAAATTATTCCACAAAATAAACAGAAGGAACATTTCACAACTCATTCTGAGACCACAGACAAAATTTCCTTATGAACACAGACACAAAAATAATAATTACTGGCAAACAAAACCCAGGAATGCACCAAAAGGATCACCCACCTTGATCAAGTAGGTTTCGTTCCAGTTATGCAAGATGTGGGGGAAGAAGGACATTCCTCCATTGCTGTTCAGAGTACACACTGGTACAACCACTATGGAATCCAATCAGTATGGCAGTATATCAGAAAGATGGGAATTCATCCACCTCAAGATATAGGTATACCACTCTTAGGCATATACCCAAATGATGTTTCATCCTATCCACAGAGACACTTGCTCAGACATGTTTATTGCTACCCTATTCTTAATAGTCAGAAACTGCAAATAGCATAGATGCCTTTCAATAGAAAAACATGGATTTAAAAGACATGAAACATTTTCATAATGGAGTACTACTCAGCTCTTAAAAAAATGACATCATGTAATTTGCAGGCAACTGGATGAAACAAGAAAAAAAAAATCATCCTCAGCGAGGTAACCCAGGCTCGGAAAGATGTCATAAATATGCTGTTTATTCACTTATATCTGTATATTAGCCATTAAACAAATGATAACTAAACTATAAACTGTAGACCCAGAAAGTTCTAGAGTTAGGCATAGAATTAGAAATGGGGGGTGGGAGGGTAGCAGGACACATGGATATCCCTGGGAAGGGAAAATAGAATAGAGTTTAAAGTGGACTGGAGCTAGGTAGAAGGGACAAGAATGAAAGGATAAGGTGACGTGGAAACTTAAGGGTGTTTCACAATTTACTGGAAGTCAGTTGTGTTGGAAGGTATTTTGCTGGGGCAAACACATAAAGGAATATTTTCCTGAAGGAGACGCCGGTGAAAGACTAAAGCAGACTGATGTGCTTGCTGAAGCAGACACAAGAGAAAGGATGTTCTGCTAAAGCAAGCACATGAAAGGACACATGATGAAGGATTCTTCACTAATGACACGCATGTATTGGCCTGCCTTGCATTGTGTAGTTGAGCTCCATTTGTTGGGACTCCATAGAGAAAAATGACCAAAAATCTTCTGGGGTGATTTGGCTTCTTGCCTCTTTAGCAGACTTGGGCCAACTGTATCAGCTGATACAGACCACATACTAACACAAGACCCGTGGAGGACACATGATGTTTGGAGAGAATATGAATAGAACTCGATGGACAGTGATGGAGGCTGAGATTGGCTTGCTTCTTCTAGGCTAACATGCAACACTTGTTCATCTCACATCTTTGCTGATTCTTGCTTCGATGAGAGAGGAACAGCCAAGAACCTATCCTGGTGTTCCTTGGTCCTGGTCCCTCCTGCTGATTTCATCCAATTGAGTTGTTGGCCAAAGGGGTCCCATAAAATCCTCAAAAAAATCCTAGGCTATTCACAAGATAATGGGTTGCTTTCCACAAACTGACAGCAAGGTCCCATTTCTGAAGACAACACTCACCTAACTCACTGAACACTGAAACGTAGGGTTGGTGCCCATATGGAATCTTCATCACGTGTTCTGGTGTCTATGTCATAGAAAGGTCCTCTGAAGGCTACCAGAAAAGAAAAGTAAACCAACAAAACCATAAAACCTTTGATCTACAATCTCTCTTGCCTGCGAAATATGCTAGGGCAGTGGTGGCACAAACCTTTTGGGAGTAACCAACTGATGGTTGATTTGACTTAAGGCCCACTCCATAAAGTGGAACCCACACTGGACACTGCTTGGATGACCAAGAAACAGAGTCTAGATATCTCAGAGACCTAAAGTAAAACCAAATACTACTGGCCAAAAAAAAAAAATAATAATAATTCCTAATGATATTCTTTTCTACTCATAGATGCGGGCCTTATACAGCCCCCATCAGAGAGGCTTCCTCTTAAAATAGATGGAAACAAATACAGAAAGCCATAGCAAGACATTGCACAAAGAGATCTTGGAACACACAGCTCTAAATAGGGATGTCTGAATCAAATCCCCTTCCTCAGAGCTCAGGGCACCCCATGGAAGAGGACGGAGAAGTGGTAAAGGACAACCAGAAAACAAGGCCTTCTTAAACAACTGAGCAAAGCTTATATGAACTCACAGAGACAGAAGCATCATGCGTAGGTCCTCCACTAAGACAGACAGACAGACAGACAGATAGAATAGTAATAAAAATTGTGAAAAGAATAAAGGTTCCTTGCAGCCTTAGCTTCTCCACAATATCCAGAAGGTCCACACATGTGGTGGTAGACAGTGGGATCGGCCATGAGTATCCTTGTAGATGTATCAGGAATGAATGAAGTTATTTGTAGATTTGTAGATTAAGAGTCATTAGAAGAGCTAATGTTATAACATTACTGTTCAAGTACAGGTGGGATTCAAGTTATTTTAAAGAAGGCAGGTCCAGCAAGCATTGTTCAAAAAAAAAAAAAGTTTCAAATCTTTGGGAACAAGATAGGTGAATCCATAAGGAGAAGCCACCAAGATTAGAAGCAATTTGGGTAGGAACCACTATCTTAAAGGGATCAGTCCATTGGGGGGAGAGGTCCTGAGAATTAGGATTAGAGAATATGCTGCCTAGTTTTAATGACAATTTGACTCAAGCGAGTGCCATCTGAGAGGAGGGAGCCTCAATTGAGAAATACCTCCATAAGACTGGGCTGCAAGCAAACCTGTAGAGTATTGTTTTTTTTTAATTAGTGAATGATATAGGAGAACCAAGCCCATTTTGATTGGGATACTCCTGGAGCAAGTTGAGCAAGCAATGAGGAGCAAGCCAGTAAGCAGCACTCCTCCATGGTCTCAGCTCCTGCTTCCAGGTTCCTGCCCTGCTTGAGTTCCTGTCCTCGCTGCTTTTGATGATGAACTGTTATATGGAACTGTAAGTAAAATAAACTCCTTTCTTCCCAAGTTGCTTTTAGTCGTGGTGTTTCTACAGCAATTGTAACCCTAACTAAGACAGAGAGATACTCTAGCTCTCTAGTCTAAGGATGGGAGTGGGGTATCCATCAGAATGAGAAGTGGGCTGGGTCTTTAGAAAGGAAAGGAGACTGCTGGCAAGAGTAGAAGGAATCGGAGTGGAGTGAGGGGCCAACGCAGGGGGGGACTAGAGTCCGCCATACATAAGATCAAAGAAGATGTGAAGGGAGGACTTGCAGGGATAACCTCAAGTTTTAAATGTGCAAGGCATTAGAGCTTGGTCCAATCTTATTTTAATTTAGAGTTAGTTTGATGAGAATTTCTTTGACAATTGGGGTGATATGGGATATAGAATTTTCAGGAAACCAGGATGGAGGTCACAACTCCTTGGGTGATTGTGGATGTATATTAAGGGAATTGCTTCATTGAAAAGAAGATGGGGGACTGAATTAGGGAATAAATTTAGAGATCAAGATATGGGACACAGCAGAGACCCTTTTTAAAGTAGTTGGGAAAGACTCAACCCCTTCTAAAAATGTATTAACCATTAGTAAAAGGTAGTTATACCCTTTTTACAGGTAAAGTCCAGTTGCTAGTCCATGGAAACCATCTGGTGAATAGAAAATGGTATAGTCTAAGGTTTAAATTGGGGTGGATGCTTCTGCTGGTATCATAGGAGTGAGGTAAATCCCTTAGGAAGTGTATATCTGAAGATGGGGGGGCTCAGGAGAAGACAAAAGTAAAAATAAAACAGAAGCTGTATTCTGAGAGGCCAGGACACCAAACCATTGAGAAAGTAAAGTAGTACTTACAAAAACATCTTCATTTCAACTTTTAACTGTATTTTATTTTTTAAATGTGTATGTGGCATGGGTTTATTTGTGTGTCACAAGAATGAAGGTCCAAAGTCTTTACCAAATGAGTTCCCCAGTCATTCTCCACTTTTAAACTGCTGACCCATACTCTCCCAGCAATGGCTCTCCGTTTTCATTTACTGAGACAGGGGTGAACTGGAGTCATCATCTCCGGCTAACTGCCCAGCTTGCCCTGGGAAAGCCCTGTCTCTGTTTCCCATGTACTGGGACTGCAGGGAGCTACCAAGCCTGCTCAGCTTTCATGAGGACTCTAGGGCTCCTAACACTGGTCTCCATTCTTATACAGCAAGTACTTTATCCACAGAGCCACCCCCAGCCAGTAAATGCCAGTGAGTTCTAGTCCAAAGTGGCAGAATCAAAAAACTACACTTAAAATGTAGGGGACACAGGACACAACTTTCACCTCTTTCAAAACAAATGGGCCTACCCGGACTAGTCACGACAGACCTCTCCAGTGAGAGATCTTAGGAAATGCTCTTGACACACTGTGGCCTGAAAAGCTCCAAGACCAGAGTTCTCTTGTCATTTATGAACAAAGAATAAAAGGGAGACAGTACAGAGAAATATCTTTATTCCCTTATCTTTAGCAAACTTGCTAAAAAGAGACACCAGCCAAGTTTGCAGTTGGCTTTCTGTTTTCCTGTCTGAATTAAGCCGTATGGTGGGAGACACAGGGACTGACATGGAAAGACCTGGGTTTATTCTGGCTTAGCTTCTTGCTTCCTGAGAGACCAAGTGAAAACTGGTCTGTCTGAAACTCCTTTTTCCTTCCTCTAAAACAAGCATGATACTCTCTGGCAGCAGGCCATTACCACAGTTAAGTAAATTACAATGGCTAAGTGCCTGGCACAGGCCAGGGTAAGTAGGCATGCATGGAATGTTAAACATTACCCTTCATCCTGAGGTAGTTCACACAGCATTCCTGGCTGGTCTCACATATCCCAAAGCTTTGTCTTCCCAGGTGCACCATGATGAACCTTAAGCCCAAGCCAAGCCTGTGGCTCACAAGGGATGACATGGGCAAGCTAGGGTCAGAATCAGTGCTTAGAGACTCCAGGGGCAGTCACACAGACACTGCTCCAGGGACAACCCTCCGGATGTGAGTATATGACTTCCTGATGGTGACACTGCCATGATGTGATACTCCCCTTGGCAGCACACATTCCTCAGTCAGCTTCTGAGTCTCAGGGTCCCAGCAGAGCACAGTGGCAATGACCTCATTCTTCTCGTCCCTCCCACCCGTGATATACAGCTTGTTGTTGCAGGGTGCGATGCCACAGCTGGCTCGCTCATGGCTGAGCTGTGTCACCAGACACCAGCTGTCTTCCAGAGGGCTATAAGCGTAGAGTGCTCTCATGGCACCACCTGCGAAGAAAGAACATGCGTGCTGGCCATCTTTCTGGGTCTTTTCTCATTAGTCACAAGAATTATACTTCCGATTAAGCCACATCTACCATCTTACACAGTATCCTGATGGCTTTCTTTCAAGAAAGTCCAAATGGATTCCTAGGCTACTAATCTGAAGAAACTTCATCTCCTTTAAATTCTGATCCACTGGGAATCTGAGTCTAAAAGGCACATGACTTAGCACTGCTGCAAAATGTACCCTGAGACTGGCTCCCTGGGAGAATGCCAGGTACCTCAGCATGGCTACTTTCTGATCATCTGTAGCCATAAGCACTAGAATCACAATGGTTATAAAATAACAAAAGGACCACAAATGCAGGGGTTTATAAAAGTCCTCAACCTGATATTAGCTAGGAAGGGCATCTCTTTATAGATTAAGTATGATCTAAGACACAACCTGGCTTGCCTGGCTTGATTCTGGACCTTGAAACCTACAGGAGCCTGACCACAAACAAATCCCAAAGCAAGGGAGAGCTGTGTTTCCCTTCATGTATCTCAGTGTTTTACTTCCCAATGCCTTCTCTGATTAGCTCTGATGAGTCACTGGTTGTATTCCGACACCGCTTTAATCAGTAGTTCTCTGGTGCAGCTGCACATTAGAATCAGCTAGAATTTTAAAACGTACAGTTGTACTACTCCCAGACACCCTTCTTCCTCCTCTCATTTCACATATCTGATGTAAGGCATAACTACCTCATTTTTATGAGAAGGCTCCCTGGTAATCCTAGGGGATGATCAGGACTGGTAATTAGCATCTTTAACAATTACATGCTACCTGTGGTCTGGCTGGCTAGGCTTCCTCTCAACTAAGTACATTTTTTTTTCAGGTCCCTAAAACCAAGCCAGAGAGTAACATTCCCTTGATCACAAACTAACAGATACAAATGTTTCCTACTTGCTAAGCGCTTTTTCACTGCATGTTTCACTTTCCATATATTTGTTACCTTTGCAATAGTACTCGACTCTTGCAGTGACCTCTGGCCTCTTCCTCTGAACTCCAGTATCTATGCTTTGTCTGGCTGTTTCTATCTCCAGGCCTTCTAGGGAAATCCCACCAAGTCCGAGACCAAAACCATCTTCTCTTACTTTGCAACCCCATCTGTGGGGCAATGGGCTATGTACAGACAGACTAGTCTCCAGTTGAGCTGAGGTCTGAACCCTGGTACCTGGTGGTGGTAATTCCCACCTACATGGGACGGAAGGTGTCCCCTCATGTCTCCTGGACTGAGACATGAGTTACCACCCCGCCCCCACAGCCCTCACAGGAGAAGCTGTGGTTAGTAGTCACATTGACAGTGTCCCAAGCTTCTGACCTTCAGGCTAGACTCTTCCCAGTTATCTAGCAACAAGATAACAACAGCCTACCATAAGAGGGTAGGCTGCTTGGCCCCACCTCACTCTCCCTCTCTCCCTCTTACTCTCTTAAGCTTTTACTTTCCTTACTCTCTCCCTCTTACTCTCTTTTGTTGTTGTTGTTGTTGTTGTTGTTGTTGTTGTTTGAGACAGGGTTTCTCTGTGTAGCTCTGGCTGTCCTGGAACTCACTTTGTAGACCAGGCTGGCCTTGAACTCAGAAATTCGCCTGTCTCTGCCTCCACCCTCTTACTCTTTTACGCTTTTAATTTCCTTACTCTCCCTCTTACTCTCTAAGTTTTTACCTCTCTCTAAGCTTTCACCTGTTTGGGCTGTAGCCCATAAAAGATGCAAGTATGTATCTACGGTGACAAAAACATATTTCTGTCTATTGAATTGGGGAATATGGGTGACATCAATTTGCCATAAAGCATTGGACTTAAGGCCTTGGGGGTTGGTGCCCATCATCTGTAAAGCTGGGGTGGTAATGAGGGATGCACAAGAGGAGCATGTCTTTATTATCCTCTGGAGTTGAGCAAAAGGGATATGGGGGAAGTGGGCATGAAGCCCCTTTATATTTGTGTGTGGGTATGAATGAAATTGATCTGCTTGTTCAGTGGAGGTCATGAATGTCCCTGTTGAGGCAGTTTGGTCAGCGAGTGCATTTCCCTCAGATATAGGACCTGGCAGGGGACTATGAGATTGGACATGCTGGATGTAGATGGGGGAGCCTCTTTCTTGTAGGAGGGTGGAGACCAGCCTGTCTGTACATAGCCCATTGCCCCACACCCATCCACATAACTCAGCTGTTGTCAAGAGGATAATATCTGGTCTCCCAGGTGGCCATGTGGGTGAGGGGCTACAGATAAGTAAGAAGTCATCCTGACTCACCAACAACATAGATGTGATCCTGGAAACTCACTGCATTGATGCATTTAGCCTCTACTGGCATGGCTGACTTCAAAACCCATTTATTGGTGGAAGGATCGTAACACTGAGTCTTGTCTGTGGCCAGCTTCCCATTGGGTCCTCCTCCAATGACATACAACTTCTTCTTGTGGCTGGTAGCTGCAAAGGAACTGACATGGACATGGAGGGGTGCAGCCTGCGGAGGCAGAGGGTACAAGAAGTCAATGTGCTACTCAGATTGCTGGAGAAGCTCACAGAACATACTTGGACATGCTTTGGCTAAAATGACAAAGCCCATGGCTTCCCCCTAGAAATACAGAAAGAAACAAAGCCCACCATCTTTTTAGGCTCTGGGAAACCTAAAGCAAGCTGTGTATTGGCTGTTTTGGCTTGCTTATCCTGGAGTCCGGGGAAAGAGGAATACAGATAAGACTAAATGTCTATATACATGAAGCCAGCATATTCATATTCATTCAATGGTGACTGGAATATAAGGTGCCAACAATGGTTTAAAGTTATGTACATATACAGATACTCACAATCTGGGGAAACACTGAAGATTTGGGGACTAAGGCAGATTTGTATTTCTGAAGTTTGTGATCCCCAGGACACTAAAGAAGACCTCCAAGGATCTCTTGTCAATTTGCATAATCCTTTAGTTTTGGGGACTAAGTGATGGGACTTGATGAGTGAAGATCTTGCTTAGGCCCAACCCCCACAGGTTCACTGACTTTAGCTGGATTGCCTTGCAACATGATGATAACTTTTCCTTGGGCCCACAGTGACCACCTTTCAAACTTTCTGAAGCTGAAACATGATCTGATAGTAAGAAAGAAAATCTACACTTGAGAATTATCTGGAAACACTGGAGCTAAGGTTGGTTTCCTTGTCCTGAGGCAGTTTTTAACCAGCAGTGGCTTTGCTGAGACTCGCACCAAGGCCTATAAATGGCACATTATTAATGAGAAAATAAATACGGCTGACTTCTAGCCATAACCAAATGACTTTGGGTGCACAAATGGTGCAGGAAATGGGTCCTGGGGTTTCTGGCATGAAGAGGAACAGGACAGAAAGCATATGAGGAGACAGACTCTGGGTCAGGATATGCCACCAACAGAGCTAAACCATCTTAGGGATAGGCTCAGTCTTCCCTCTATAGCTGAGACTCTAGCGAGCACAGAACAATGCCTATACAGAGCCCTGCCATCTAGACGGGTGTTATTACTGGAACTGGATTAGCAATGTTGATGCCATGGCTACTACAAAGCACCTGAGGGAACAAAGTAGTCAAAAAGCCTGCCACCACCCCACGCAGTACTTTTGTTGATATTGCTGTTGCTTAAGCTTTGGAATTACTTACAGAAACAGTCTCCCATACCTCTGACCAGCAGTTGTGGAAGGGGTCATACGTCTCCACATTGTTGATCCTTTGTAAGCCATCAAAACCCCCAAGTACATAGACTTTGCCACCCAATACAACCATCTTATGCCTCCAGCGGCCTATGTTTAAATATTCGATCTGAATCCATTTGTTGATGGAGGAATTGTATTTCCAAACATCATGCTGTGTTTCTTTGCCACCTACAAGAGACAAGATGAATTTGAAAACACCAACTAGATGTCTCAAAATAGTTTTCCACAACATTCCCCAAATTCTAAAAGTATTAAATTTTCAGATGTATCCCAGCTAGAGGGAGATAAGGTCTGTCAGGAGGGACAAAACAAACTCAAACCAGTAGGAAGCCATGCTGGTTAGGGTGGGAGCTGTGCCACAAAGGCTGGGATGATGAGCAATACTCACACCACTCAGAATGGAGAGCAAACTGAGAGGATCCAGGGAGGGTTTCAGTGAGGTCGCCCTTTTGGTGGGTGGGAACCCACTAATCTAAGGATTGTGCCCCCAAAAGGCTAGGTAGGGCTAGTAAGGCCTTGACACCCAGGAAGTTAGAACATAAACAGTATGTACTAAGTGTACTTATTTATAAAAGGAAAAAAAAAACAGTTTGGAAGAAATGTTCAAGAGATCTTACAAAATTATTCAAGCTTATATCTTCAATCCATATAAAAGAGTAAGTGGAATAAAGAGTGGAATCCATCTCTAGATAGAGAGGAGCCTCTGCCTCTTCTCAAGGGTTAATCCAGNCTCTTCTCAAGGGTTAATCCAGTGGAGCACCTCTCTTCTCAAGGGTTAATCCAGTGGAGCACCTCTCTTCTCAAGGGTTAATCTAGTGGAGCACCTCTCTTCTCAAGGGTTAATCCAGTGGAGCACCTCTCTTCTCAAGGGTCAATCCAGTGGAGCACCTCTCTTCTCAAGGGTTAATCCAGTGGAGCACCTCTCTTCTCAAGGGTCAATCCAGTGGAGCACCTCTCTTCTTAAGGGTCAATCCAGTGGAGCACCTCAGGAACCTGGCCATGGGCTACTCCCAGGAAAGCCATTCTACCTTAAGACAATGTGCCTTTTCCTCTCCAGAATTCCCACCCCAGTGCCTTCCGAGTAGAGTCGGGCAACCCCTTAAGCCAAGTCACCATTAGATGGGGCTGCCTCTGAGGCCCAACTAGTTCTAGTGCTTTTGTCTTTTTCTTTCAGATGCTGGCTAAAGCTTTAAAGTCCCTAACCAACACTGTGGGACTCTGTATCTTTCCGAAGCTCCCCTGCCCGCCTGGAAGCTGTTTGCGCTCAGCAGTCTGTCCTCCAGATGCCTTATCTAAAGCAGCAAAGCTTTGGATTTTCTCTCCTCCCTTCTCCTCCTCCCTTCTCCTCCTCCCTTCCAGGGAACAGTGAGAAAAAGTTACTGCTTTCCTCTCCAGAAGTTTCTTTTAAACTCTAATAAAGTATCCTTAGCTTCCATTTGAGTCTGTTCTTAAAATCTTTTATCGGTAAAACCAAGAATCCCAAATAGACTGCAAAGGGTTGCACTTCCTTTCTTAGTATTGTATTCATATGCCCTGAGCATCTGCCTTTATTTTGTATCCTTCAAAGGCCTCTTTTTGAGATATTTTGGGTAGTACTAAAGATTATAAAGCACTATGTAAACTTTCAATGAGATCTTTATTAAAAGAAAACAACTGTTATGTTTATTTAGGGATTTAGCACCTAGTTAGTTTGGAAAGCATATTGTGTACACAGATGAGAAGATCTGCAACTATACATGTCCAACCTCACTCAGGTATTTGTGTTTTCTGTTCTTTTAAGAGCACTTAGGGAACCTACAAGATAATCCTAACATTCACTGACAAAAGCTGTCTGTGCTGTGAGTGATGGAACACACTCCAGGCAAGTGTGTGCCAGAGCATTTTTGGAAAAAGAAAAATGAATAAAGAGGCTACCTTTGCCAAAAATGAAAACATACTGATAGTATAGTAAAATGAGGGTAGTGTAAATTAAGATTGGATAAACTGATCAATTAAAAATGAATATAGAAAAAACCTCAAATATATTAAAATATTAAATAAATGTTATTTAGCAATTGTCCATTTGAAGACAAGTTAGATAGATATTTTACACTTAAAACAACTTCCAAATGTGACGTGAAGAAGCAACTCGAGAGGTTGACACAATGATTTGGAGAATGTGACATGAAATTCAGAATAACATAGGAAAGAAAATGGTTGTATAAATATAAATCAAAGTTAAAAGACAACCACAATCTAGAGTAAAATTATTTATACCACAAAGCAAAATATATTTAACAAGGGATGCAAAAATTTAACAAAAACAAATACAAACACAAAACAGTATGGAAACAACCAAAGGGTATAAACAGACATATTTTAAAATAAATACAATTAGCCAATAATTACATGAAAATATACTCAACATCACTAAAGATACAAAAGTATAAATGAAAATATTCTAGTCTATTACATCAGAAATAATTGGTGATAATAACTGTTAGTAAGAATGTAGAAAATTGCCACTGGTTAAGCGACAAAATGTGTAATCTTTGTGGAGGACAATTCAGCAATTGGCAAATTCTCAATTCACTTACCTTAAGACCGCTTCCAGGAGTCTTTCTACAAATTCATAAACTATTCTGTATGCAAATGTCTGCTACAGTATTTTTTTTTAAGGAAATTACAAACAGTAAATATAGATGCAGGGCTAAGATCAATTCTGATCACCTTCCTGAACATGTAACTAAACTACATCACCAACCCCACATCTATTCTGTGAAAAAAGGGCATACTGATAGCTCTTCCCAGTGGCCTTTCCAGGCTAAGTCTTTCTAGAATAGATGTCTTCTCATTCAGGCCACGTGTTGGAGACAGCAGAATCAAAAGACAGAAAGAACCTTGAGTCCCTAAACGCCTAAATTGAGCAATGAACTCCTGACACCGCCACTCCCACACACCCTTGTGTTCATTCATTAAGTGGGATTTTAAGACTTGTCAGAAATAACATTACTTATCCTAACAGAATGTAAAAATATTTTATAAAAAAATTAAAACATGAGGAACAGAAAGACTGCCATATTTTACTTTCTATTCTCTGTATTGTTCAAATCCTACAACATTTGAATAATAAAATGAAACATGTAGCCTAATCAATATTATGAACAGGCCTAAAGAATAGCTGATGATAACTTCTGAAGGACACCAAACACATAGCAGAAAGAAGAGAGTCTTTGCAACCTCCTTTTGATCTGAATGAGGACTAAAACTTGGACCACACCTCTGGATTGTGACCCTGTCCAACACTAGGATGTAACCTCCATTACATTCTAGAATATCTCTGAACTCTATTTTCTCCATCCTTATAATGTACCTTCCCTTGCTGTGATTGGTAATTGTGTATTGCTAAAGTATAGATTTACCTACTACAAAGAAACAATGGTGGAGACTGTGCCATTCAAAAATATTCATTGAGCTTTTGCATTGCTCGGTGTGAGAAAGATAGTGCTAACACTCACGGAATTTTAAGTCTTAAGAAGAAGACAAGCACACATAATCATTAATGTTTAAGCAACAACTTAGTAATAAAAAAGTATTGTATTCCTCAGTGCTTCAGGAGAAGTACATTGTAGAATGTCTACGAAATTTGGGAAGGTCAGGTTTGTGGAAGGATAAGACATTTCTTTTCTCCAGTACTACATTCAAACCAGTGCCCTGAGCCTATAGCAGACTGAACAAGCCCCAACATAACTTTCAGTTTTGCTCCTGCATGAGGGTTAGAGCTGTCTGTCCTCACATATCATTATACAGTGTTGCTCATATTTCATTATTTATTAAGTGATAATGTTTCCTCCAGAATAAGACTACCTGAGCTCCTGGTTCCATATTCTGACCCAGACAGAGCGAGACCTCTGTGAGCTCAGATATTCTTACAGGGTAGTTGGTTGGTTTCCCACTTAGGAAAGGGAAGGATGCTTACTACTAGGGATCTGCTTTAGTGCTAGCCTCCTGCTTACCTGATATGTAGACCTCATTTTTTAACGTCACACATGCAAACTCCACCCACTTCTTATTCTCACTCTCCAGTTCATGCTCTGTCAGTGGGAGCTTGGCTACCTCCAGGCGACTGCGCCTCAGGGGGTCCAGGCAGGTAACCTCTGCCACAAATCGTTCATCCTTTGTACAGCCGCCAATGATCATGAACACCTCAGACTGGAACTCATGCATCCTGGGCTTGGTGCGCTCTGAAATAATCTAGAAATCAAGAAGAGGATATGTAAGCGGAGGAAGCACAGCATGACAGTGCAGAGCTCAGGCTGTGGAACCACAAAAAAAGCAGGCCACAATTTCCACCTCCACCATTGTTGACCACATGATTTTACCTCCTTGACCATGATGTCATCATTTGTATAATGGCTATTTGATCTTAACTACCCAGTAGGTTTGTTGCATTAAATGGCACAATATATGGAATGTTTTGATCCAGCACCTACTGTCTAATAGGTACTGAATAAATGTTACCTGTAATTTTTGTTGCTATTTTAAGACAAGAGTTTATTTGCCATCAAATGCATTTCCTGCCTCTTTTACTACCTTGTCTGAAACCTGAACTCCTGGAATGAAAGTCAAAGTTAATATTTATTCAATTCATATTATAATGTAAAAAAGAAAGAACTGGGTGGCAAATCCATGAGAAGGAACTGACACATATCACCCTTCCAACGAGCTTTATTGGGGGGGGGGGACCTGCAGGGAACAGGAAGCCTTCAGGTCCAAAGAGGAGCTTCCTTAAAAGAAATAAAGCCTCATGACCACAGATAGCCATAATGTGGCCTTGAAGGTGTGTGTGTGTGTGTGTGTGTGTGTGTGTGTGTGTGTGTGAGAGAGAGAGAGAGAGAGAGAGAGAGAGAGAAAGAAACAGAAATAAAGACTTTGTTTCAGAGCCTGAGAGCATGAACATTCAATGAGTTGGTACCAAAGACAAACTTTACTTCTCTGCACCTTTCTTCCCAACATCAGCCTAGTTTCTGTCCCCAAACCTTCCCTCCCCACAGCTAAGGCACAACCTACAACATAAACAGGCATCCTTGTTCAGTGAGGAATTCAATACTGTAGGCAATGCTTCAAGGACAGTCTTGTAATTTACTATAAGGACAGTCCTTTTTCTCTAATGGATCCTTGGCACCCGGAAATACAGTACATGGATCTTGTGGTCTTCTATGAGTCAATGGATGGATGGATGGGTGGATGGATGGGTGGATGGATGGATGGACAAAACAGGTAATCAAGGCCTCTATGTGGATTACTTTTTATAATGTAAATCACTGCAGTAACTAGTCTCCAAAATGGCCTCAAATAATGTCCTCCCCTCAGGACTCAGAACACATGTAGTTCCTTCCATACTGTCCAGAAGCAGCCTCTAACCAAAATATTATGGTATGGATGAGGAGGAGAAATTATGAACAGTTTTATGCCACTAAATCCAGCTACTTTTGTGGGTGGAGAAATTCTCTGCAAGACCATTTGAGAAGATGCAGACACTACCAGCAATAACGTGATGCAATTTGTTGTGAAAACCTCCTCTCCCAAAGAAAACCTCAGGCTTGGGAAATGCTATAACACCAAACACTCAGGATCCATGCGGAGAATAGGTCGGTGACAGGTCTAAGAACAACTAAAACATAGAGAGATCCACACCAATAAGGGGACATTCTCTAGAGGACTCCCAGACAGACACCATTCCAGACTTTTGGCTGAGGTTTCTACTGTAGCCTGCAGACTGGCTAATCTTAGAGCTTTCACACAGTGATAGGTACATAGGATGTTTTCATGTGTGTAAATCAATAGCAAATTCTGCCTATAACAGTTTTCTTGTTAGCTTGTCCCTTCACTAAACCCTGTCGTGTCTTTATAAGATGCCAAGTAAAAGATATCTTCAGAAATTGCAAAAGAGAATATATAGGTGTAAATGCTTTCTTGGTGCCCATTTAATCATAAATATTGAACATTCTCAACACACCAGGGATTTCTAAAATCTAGAGATGAAAAGTTCAGTAGGTCCTAGTTCCTACTGTAACAAGTTGCAAATTTAGACTATTTACAAGATGATGGTTGCCAGGTTTCATGACCAAAGATTGAACCAATGACCATAAGAAAACAAAAGGTTCTTTGGAAAACGGTGACCTTGGCTTGAATTTTAGAGTAGAAGCAGAAGTTAAGTAGAGAAAGAAAAAAATAAGACATTTAGATAGCATCTGCCTTGTTTAGGAACTAGATGTAGTACATCAAAACCACCGCAGAATGTATACATTTAAACAATTAAACATTTTGACAATTAAATAAACAAAAGTCATGAGTTTGATTGTAAGAGTTGGAGGGAGAAAAGAGAAGAGGGGAAATTATATAATTATATTTTAATTTAAAATACATGTTAATTAAATTTGCTTTTAATTGAAAAATAAAACACAAACACACACAATAGAAGTGGTTGGTAAATTATGGCAGAAAGAGTGGGTATCTTTCTGAAAGTGATGAAGAGCCAGTAAAAAGGTCAGACCAGGGACAAAGTTGACACCTGCAACTTCTACCAGACCAGGGGTGGGAATGAGTTGGAGGCAGTAATGGGAACACAGTGATGATGTCTAAGGGATTTCCCGAAATTCTGGGAAGAAATGATGAGACTCTGAATCTAGGCAATGCCAGAATAGAACAACAGATGCAAATTCTCACAAGAGCAGAGAAGGGGAAGAAAGCAGAACCCCTTTAGAATGGTGATTTGACTAGACTGCACACAACTGGGCAGAGGCCGGATGTGACAAGCACAGACAGGGCCATGGGTGTCCATGTCTCACTTAAGCCTCCCAACAACTGTCAAATTGTGATATCATCCCCATTATACAGATCAGGGATCCCCAGATTCGGGAATGGTGGACTTGTGGACAAGAGTCCCTGGATAATGCCTTATATTCCCAACGAAATGCAGTATCTCTCGAGTCCAGCTCACCTCATTGCCAGAAAGGTGGTACATCCTGGCCTCCTGAAGCAGCGGGAAGACTTCAGGACACTGTCTAATGAGCGGGTCTGCTTCGACCATCTCCACGAAGTACCATGGGTCCAGAAGTGGTAAGCGCACATTCTCAAGGACACAAGGGAGCAGGCAGAGTCGTTCTGATTGTTTGTGCCGGACCCAGCTCATCACAGTCTCAAACACTTGAGCCTCCTCAGTCACACACAGGTCGTCACTCCTCAAGATGTGGTACAAAGTGTCCACAGGAAGTTCAAGGAACTCCTCGGAATTCAGAATCTGAACGAAGTTTTGAATGATGTAACTTTGGACTTGCATCTTTAAACTGTCCAAGGAATGTGTGTCTGCCAGCCTCAGTATTCCAATACAATTTTCTGGGTTCAATGCTTCTGTGAGAAAGCTGGCACAGGCATCCACCAGCTGTAAAAACTTAACAAAAGGGAAGAGAGTCAGGCCGGAAAGTGATCATCCCACAAGAACATTTATCAGTGAGTTGTGTGTGCCAGCCAAACTTAGACACATCCTAAATGGACAACAGTAAGGGATGAGTCTAAAAATAATACATTCCCATAGCCAACAACTCTATAAATAATTTACAACATGTTATAAGATTACCTTAAGTCACGTGAAAATGTGAAGATTTTTCAAATCTCTTCATCAAATCTGATCAAACCTCTATTTTTATTTTATTTTATTTTGTAGTGTTGAGAGTAGACACACATCATCACATGTGCTAAGTAAATATTCTGCCATCAAGCTCTATTTCCTACATTCAATCCTGTATATTTAATCATCAATTTACAGAAATGATATAGAAGTAAATACATGTTAAATGATACCATAAATATACATTCAGCCATATCTATATGGTGGGTCACTTCATGGAACCACTGATTTAATTTCTTCTGTGAATATGCTACAAGGGGGGAAAAGAGAGAAAAGAAGGAAAAGAATGTAAGAACCTGAACTCTGCCTACATCTACAAGTCTATGGACAGCACAAGATGGATTTAGTGGGTTATTTTTAAAAGAGGGATCATGAAGTTGGAAGGAAGCATGAGAGGTCAGGGTGAATCTTAAAGGAGTTAGAGAAGAAGTGGGTTGTAGACAAGATCAAGAGACATTATATGCATGTATAAACTATCAAAGAATAAAAATATGATATTAAAGATGAGAGACTAAGGAAACAATATCAACTTACGTCAATATATGAACCATATTTGGATCACTGATTTAAGCAACAAATTAAGTCAGAGAAATGTCTACAAGCACTAATATTTGGGGACGTGAAAAATTATTATTAATTTTAAGGTCCATAATGACCTTGTGGTTATTTTAAATAAGAATCTTTATCTTTTGAGCTATGGAGATGGCTGAGCAGATAGAAGCATCTGTTAACCCAAGTTCTGATCCACAGAACCCACATAAAAATGCTAGGTTTAGTGATGAAAGCATCTGTTATCCCAGCACTCCCTATGGGAGACAGAGACAGGAGGATGGATTGCAGGACATGGGCCTGCCAGCCTGGTTTACGTATCAGTGAATGCACTTTATCCCAAACAAGGTAGCAGGTAAGGCCCAAAACTCAAAGGTTGTCCTCTGATTCCGCACTCAGGCTAAAGCATGCATGTACCTGCACCCACACACAAGGACATGCACTCATATCTCCCTCCCTCCCTCTCTTCCTTGCCCTTCTCCCTCATAACACTTTTAAAAAGAATCTTTGCCTTTTAAAGATATAGACGAAAAAAGTAGCTTACTGTGGGCAAAGAAGAATGGTTACATGATTACATAAGCATAGAGAAGAACTAAAAGGTTATAAATTAAAATATTCAGTGTATAAATCTCTGTCTGTCACATACCTTGTGGCAAATTAAACTGAAATAAACCACAGAGCCCAAACCTCAAGAACTAGTCATTAGTGTCCATCTCCCACTGACTGTCACAGGACTCTTCATTCCAGGACCCAGGGGAGCAGGAAAGCCCTAACTGAAATCTACTGGCCCAAAACAGAAGAGGAACCACCCATGGCAAGGTCACACAAACTCTCTGAAAGATTCAGAGGTAGCCCATGCAGTTGCCATTCATACTCAGCTGACCAGAGTAAGCCATGATGCAAACTCTGCCACCACAGGACAATAACTCTCCACAGAAACCGGCCCCACAACGGAATATAATTTAAGGCATCACACTCACTCATAATGTTATAAGGATGTTTTCTCTATATGTTTTAATGTCTATGTATATTGACCCCTCCCCCAATGAATTAAAAAGGATCGATCGGCTCCCATGTCCCACTTTAACGCTGTCATCTTCCTCAAGAGGATATGAGCTTAGTATTTGGATAGCATTGAACAAATCCCAAAGCACTGTCAGTGCCTTTATGATAAATACTCATTTCACAAATAACATCTCACAAAGCAGTTCAGTCCAGTCTTTCTTGTTCTCTGGAGCTTTGCCCTGAACAAGTCCAATCTCCTTGACCTCTCCTTGTCCACTGGGCTTCACAAGGTCACACTGCCCCTGTGCTTGAGTTGAGTTGACCATTTAAGGGGGGGAAAAGGGAAATCACAGGGTGGGACAGAAATCACAGGGTGGGACAGGAGAGAAAGCACATCTGAAGGCAGGTGCTGATTGATAAGGGGACAGACCTGACAGGTGGCACAGTATGCAAAGTGCAAGTGCTGGTGAGGAGGTGAGGGAGCTCTTGGGATAAAGGAACAGGCAGGGCAGGAGTGGTCTTAGGGCTGGTTTTGAGCTGATAGACTGAGTTAAGTGGAGTTCAGTCTTTATACTTGAGTACCCCGTGGCACACAGCGCCTACTTTCAGGGTTTTGTTCAATTATGAAACATGATTTTTCCTATCAGACCATATCTTCCGACTGATTATATAGAAAATGTTTCTGTTGTTGTTGTTGTTGTTGTTGTTGTTGTTGTTGTTTGGTTTAGGATTGGAGGTTTTTGTTTGTTTGCTCACTTGCTTCATTTTTGTTTTGTTTTTTATTTTAGCAGCCCAAAGTGGCCGCAAACTCTTAATCCTCCTGCCTCAGCCTTCCAAATACTGGGATAATGGGCTTGTGCCACTAATGCCCAGCTCTGGGAAACTCTATGAGCTACTTATTGTTGTGGCAATATAATGAAGTATCTACTTCATCATGGACATTTCAGTTCTGGCTAAATGACTGTATAGAGAAAAAGAGGAATAGGTAAAGTAGAGAAATCCCATCTCTCCCAGAAGCTCCTTTTTATCTCGCATTGGCTTCTCCAATGAACCACTCTTTTTTTTTTTTTTTTTTTAATTTGAGACAGGGTTTCTCTGTGTAGCTCTGGCTGTCCTGGAACTCACTTTGTAGACCTCGAACTCAGAAATCCACCTGCCTCTGCCTCCCGAGTGCTGGGATTAAAGGTGTGCGCCACCACGCCCGGCCCCAATGAACCACTCTTATGCCCTCTGTAGCAGCTATGTTCTGTGCTCTCCTCAGTCAACTCTAGCGACTCAGGTTCTTGGTTACCATTTTGGTTTTTGGTTTCCAGCCAATACCTTCTCCAAACTCTGACAACAGAAGAAGTTAGAAAGAGGTAGAGGAATAAAAGATCTATTAGGCATCTGCAATGTACTAAGACCTGTGCACTTTTTCATCTTTCACTGCATGTAACAAAGTATTTTTCAACAAATCCAAGCAGATGGGAAGATAATCCTACTTGCTAATTACAGCTGCTAATTACAGCTACAGGCTTGCGTTGTTGAGCTAACAAAAAGCCGGAAGCGTTTCTAAAGACCTTATGATCACAAGGGAAGGTGGGTTTCTCTGACTGCCTAAGTTTGCCCAAAATATATATCAACGAGCATTTCTGAGTGATCTAACCAGTAGCAAGGAATTTTCTGGCATGCAAGCCAGCCATGAGAACAAGAAACTGTTTTTCCTGTATCTGCCTTTGTATAAGTGTTCAGCATACTGCTGCTCCATGAACTTGGTTTTCAGAACTGAGAGATGACACACAATGGCAACAGGTAGCAAATTTCCTGTTTAGAGGGATAAGTGAGTAAAAGGTTACAGTAAGCACCTGACTCTTTGACAGGAACTCCTGAAATAGCACCAAAGAGACAGGGCTGCACAGGAACTCCGAAAATACCATCAAAGACTTAGGGCCACAGTTCCCATAAGAAGTGCCTGCCTCCGAGAGGCTGTTTGTGGGTCTTCTTTTGAGAAGTAGCTATTCAGAGTCTTTACTCATTTTAAAAGCCTTTCAGTGTGTGTGTGTGTGTGTGTGTGTGTGTGTGTGTGTGTGTGTGTATTGTGTATGTGTGTATAGTACATTTGCATTATCGAACATCAAAATGTCAACATGGTTGCTTATAATTAATAACATACTCGGAGAGTAATATAGACTTTACACCAGGCATTCTGCTGTCATGGAGCTATTGGACTACTGAACTATTTTCTGAACACTCAACTCTACCACACCTAAGTCTCATGTGGACACTGCAAATACTTCAACTCATATTTGATTTAAAATAAAATAAAAAGCAAAGAAAGAACACCAGATGCAGTCAGACCAATGAGGTAACATATGAAAAGCCAAGAAAACATAACTCTGTCAAAAATTCCACAGTGATAACATCTAATGAGAGTGAGTCAAATAAAATCTCAGACCCTGAACTCAAATGAACGATTATAAGCATGCTTAAAGAAGAAAAGAAGTACCTGGGCTGGAACACAAACGGCTGAAACGAAACAAGGACACTGATGCAAACTATAAAAAAGGAATTCCACAAAGAGAGAAACGATGAAGACACACGAATCTGAATTGCTGGAAATGAAAAACACAATCAAATCAAAAGCTCTATGGAAGTTACATCAATAGACTAGATCTACAGCGGCTAGAACAGCTTAGCTTGAAGACAACATGGAAGAAGTGGAATATTCAAGCAGGGCAGAATAGAGGACACTCTGAAAAGATAAATCTATGGATAACAGGCACAGAAGAATACAGTTCTGAAGATATAAATTACAGTTTTAAAAGAATTATGAAAGTTCAAGGCATGGGATACCTCCCTGGAGTTACAGTCCAGTTAAGTACCACAGGTCTACAAAACAGTATGAGCCATTCCTATCTCCCTTGGTTGCCCACCACAACTACATTGTAAGACCAGAGTGCTGAAGACACCATGCACTTTGGTTGTGGAACATATAGAAATCAACCACAGAGGACTGGAGAGATGGCTCAGTGGTTAAGAGCACTAACTGCTCTTCCAGAGTTCCTGAGTTCAATTCCCAGCAACCACATGGTGGCTCACAACTATCTGTAATGGGATCCAATGCCCTCTTCTGGTGTGTCTGAAGACAGCTACAGTGTACTCATAAATGAAAATAAATAATAAAACTTTTTAAAAAGGAAGGAAGGAAGGAAGGAAGGAAGGAAGGAAGGAAGGAAGGAAGGAAGGAAGGAAGGAAGAAAGGAAGGAAGAAAGGGAAGGGAAGGAAGAAACCACAAACAGACTGGGATCCTCCTGTGCTGGCTGCTGGGGGAGAAAAGACATCAATAATCTTATCTAGCACTTGACCCTACATGCTACAATATCAACTTGCCAAACATGATATGCTTAATGGTGCCTAGTGGATTGACTTTTATGAGAAAACAGCTTCCTGGTTGGACTTGAGGCCCATTTCACAAGAGGAAATTCATGTCTGGGTCACCCCAGGGTTGAACCTGTTATTTTTATTTATTTAAATGCTCATGATGTCTACTTTTCCTCTAAATATTTATCCTTATACCCACAGTCTTGGGCCACTGTCAACATTGGTCAGAGAGGCTTCTTTTTGCAGTGGGTAGCAGTCAGTAGAGCAGTGTATAACTGGGCAGAGTGCTAAGAATGGGTAGCTGGGTTCTCAGCCCTAAATGGGACATCTACCTTAACTACGCCACCATCGAGGCTCGCAAAACAGGTGGAAGAAGAGGCAGAAAGAAAGAGATGATGAATAGAGTGGAACATAAACATAAAATAACCATAACATAAAATGCCATCTTCTGGACATGGCATGGCAGTTGCACTTAAAATTCCTAGTCATAGTCGTTACCTGAACAAGAACTACATAAGATCATGCCAGGGATAATTCTGTAATAGATAAGGTGAATGTTCTCCAAACTCCACCCTTTCCTGCGGAGCTATTGACAACTAATAGCTGCTGAAAGAGAAAGAGTCATTAGTTTTGAAAGATGTGGCCACTGGTAAGGAAGTAGGATTGGCATGCTTCAGAGGATGGCCCCACACCCATGCACACATGGGTAGCATTGACTGGACTTGTTATAAAAACAAAAGGGGAGGGAATATACAGTTGAGAAGGCTGTGATGTGAGAACTTGGAGGAAGTTGAAAGGGGAAAATGGGAAATGATCATATAATTCTTAAAAGTAAAGGAAAAAAGAATCTTAACTGAAAAGTTACCCAAGTTAGGACTTAAAATACCAATTGATAAATAGGAGTATCTAGGACACCAAACACACAAAACCAGAAAAGAACCTCCTCATGTCATATTATAATTAAAACACTAAATGTACAGAACAAAGAAAGCATAATGAAATTGGCCAGAGAGAAGCAACAAGTCACATATAAAGGCAATTCCATCAGAATAACAGATTTTTTTTTTTCAAATGAAAACGTAAAAGCTGGAAGGGCCTGGAAAAAAAAATGTATTTCAAATTCTTTTTTTTTTTTTATAAGATTTATTTATTTATTATATGTAAGTACACTGTAACTGTCTTCAGACACTCTAGAAGAGGGAGTCAGATCTTGTTATGGGTGGTTATGAGCCACCATGTGGTTGCTGGGATTTGAACTCTGGACCTTCGGAAGAGCAGTCGGGTGCTCTTACCCACTGAGCCATCTCACCAGCCCTGTATTTCAAATTCTTATAGACAACAAGTGCCAACTCAGACTATTATACCCAGCAAAGCTATCTGTTATAATGGGAGGAAAAATAAAAATTTTCCATGATAAAAATAAGCTAAAAGAATCTACAGCCATTAAGCTAGTTCTAAGAAATTCCTTGAAGGAAGCCTACAGACTAAAGGGAAAAACAAGCCTAACCATGAGGCCACAGCTCTCAGGATCTCCCTACCTCTCTGTAACTTCCCTCACTTGGGTATACCCAGATGGTGAAGCAAGAGAAGTGTACCAGCACCTCACAAATACACACATTTGCTGCTGGGCAAACTCCTGATGCGGTAAATAAGAGGATGAGATCTATTGACAGCTGGAGCATACACAATGCTCCTTATACATCCCAGTTAGCAAAGTTAAAGGCTGCAAGGTACCCTACTCAGATGTATACTTACATGACACACTTCTACTTCAATGAAAGTCATATTGTTAAAATAGTGGGAAGGAGAAGATGAGTTACAAAAGGCATGAAGTTAGCGATTTCACCCTCCCATAAGGAGGGATAGTTTCCTGCCAATTAAAGGGGCTGATGGTGAGCACAGACAGCATGTCAGGAGAATGACTTGGAGATATCACCAGGAAAACAACCCTGATGGAAATAATTGACTTGGCATCTTTAGGATGCCCCAGGAACTGAGCCAATGAAATTGACTAAACTAGTAGCAACCTAGGCTGCATTGTAATGGATTTCCTTTCCACATCCCTGTCTTTTGCCAGACCATATAAATCCTCTAACCCCAACTTCAACAGAGCTAATCCTGCTACCAACTATCTTTGCCCCTGAACTCTTCAAGGATACTTATTTTCCCATACTTTGGGTTCTGTTCCCATCAACTACCAAGCCAATTATGACACAAACAGGAATCATTTCCATAAGAGCCAAGTCAAACGTCAGATTTGATGCTCATCTCTGGTCCCTAGGAATGACTTGGCCTATCCCCAGACTCTGTTTCTTACACATCTAGGCAATGAGACAACATTAATACGATAAAATCAACGTCAACAGTATAATCCTAGTCCTGGCCATAGATGATAACTTAGATGGGACCCTTGTTATAATTATAGATGCAACTGACCTTATTCATAGTCTAGTTAGTTTATGAAGCCAGTGTAATTGCTACAATCATATTGAAGCAAATATCATTGAATAGAAACAATATATTATTTTTAAATAAATCACAATTATGAAGTCCTCTCTCTTCTGTGACACGGCTTACCTCTCAATGTTCTTTCACAGCCACCAAGTGCTTGTCACATGTATCTTGACGCCCCCACATTTCGACAGCATCATCACTTGAAAGCTGCACGGTGTGTTGGCTAGCAGTACTTTCTTCAATCATAACCACAGCACTTTCAGTCATATTCTGTGTTGCCTTGTCCAACTCACACTCAGATCAGATGTTCTGTATAGGAAGCGTGAGCTCCACCACCAGCTCTAACTGGGCTGCTACACTTGGCAGCCATTGTGCTGCAGTTAGATACCAAGTGTAGAACCGGGCACCACACTTCTCCCTTAATCTGATGAAGTAGGCAAGGCCTCATCGCATCACCTTCCACTATCCAAACGAGCATCTCTGTAACCTTGACCTATGTGTGTGTGTGTCTGTGTGTCTTTTTCTCTCTGTGTCTCTGTCTCTCTCTGTCTCCTCTGTCTCTGCCTCTCTGTGTATCTCTGTCTATATGTCTGTCAGTCTGTCTGTCTTTCTGTACACATGTTTGTCTGTCTTTCTGTCTGTTTCTCTGTGTGTATGTATCTCTGTGTCCATATGTCTGTCAGTCTGCCTGTCTGTCTTTGTGTACACATGTCTGTCATTCTGCCTGCCTGCCTAGCTGTCTGTCTGTCTTTCTACTTGCCTGTCTGTCTTTCTGTCTGCCTATCTCTCTGTGTGTCTGTGTCTGTGTGTGTGTATATCTCTGTATCTATGCCTGTCAGTCTGCCTGTATACATGAGTCTGTCATTCTGTCTGTCTGTCTGTCTCTGTGTGTGTGTGTATGTGTGTGTGTGTGTCTGTGTATATATGTGTGTATCTCTGTGTCTATGGCAGTAAGTCAGTCTGTCTTTGTATACATGTATCTCTCTTTCTGTGGATCTGTCTCACTGTGTGTGTGTGTGTGTGTGTGTGTGTGTGTGTGTGTGTGTGTGTGTCCACATGAGTGAATGAATGCATGTGCGAATCCCAGATGCAGGTCTGGCAGTCACCCTAAGCCGGTCTCTGAGAGCTCCCTGCTTTTATTCATTTCAAAGAGAACGGAACTTGTTCGGTTACACACCTGGAAAAGGTTGGCAGCCTCCAGAACCCGCTGAACATTCTGCTTGGTGATCAGAGCCTTGCTTGTGTATGTGTAGATCAGGAGAGTGTGCATGGTCTCAGCATCCACCCCTTTAATAATGATCCTCTTCTCATACTTTTCTTTTAAGTCATTGCAGAACATGGCCCTAGAAGAGAGACGTGTGATGTGAATCCTTCCAGGACCCTGTGTTCCAGACCTGAACAGATCCCCCTTTAAAGTCATCTGCCCTCCTGCAACAGTGAAGTCCCAAAGTCAGGACCTGAACTGATTGCAAGCATAGAAACAGTCATTTGACTTGCTGACTTCTTGAGATCTTCCCCCTTGGTTCTTTGTCTCTTCTCGAATATGCTAATTCAACACCTAGCACAAAGAAATGTTCTTAAATGAAGTCACTGTACTTCAAGGTGACACATTATTAGTCTCTCTAGGATCATCTGTACTCTTAACTGAGCAATATTCCTAAGTGTAGTTTCTGAATTCTCTCTTAGAATCACATTCAATGGATGATGTTCTACTCCAGTTTAGCCCACACTTGGATTTCCCAGAAAATTAAGGGAATTGGGCATGCAAGAAGCAGTACATGAGGAAACCAAACAAGACCAGATGCTTAGAGAATGTTGCTTCAGCTTAATCCTGCGGGGACTGGAGGACACACTTCACATCTGTCTCAACAAAAGATAAAAACATTGCTTTGGCACTGCAGTATCACAGACAGCCTTCTGTTTGAGACAGTCAAGGACTACTCCAAGAACAGATAATTCTCAAGCAACCTGATTATTTCGAAAGTCAAAAAAATTTTTTAAAAAAGTGCTGCCAGATGGTTGTGGCAGGCAGAAGGCTGGAGCCCACACAAACCTTAGACTCATTCACATCATAGCATGATGAGAATGCAAATGAGAAAATGTAAATGGTTATTGATAAATTCCCACCTTCCTGAAGTGGGGAATATGTAAGACATATTTGAAGAATATGTAAGACAACATACATCAGTAAAAACTCAAACAAGTATGACATTCCAGACCAGATCAGCGAGATTTTAGCTGGTGAGAGATATGGCATTTGGTGGATAAATAATTAATTTTCTTGTTGCTGCAACCAAACAGATAACAAGAAACAATGTAAGGGAAAAAGAATTCTCTGGCTCCTGTCTTGAAAGCACAGGTCACATGGGAGGGAAAGCACAGCAGCAGGGACAGTTGTTGTGGCAGCAGGAGGGTGAGCCACTTCCTTGCATTTTCAAATCAGAAAGCAGAGATAGGACAGGAAGTGAAGCTGGGCTGTAAGTAAGGAGGCCTGCTCCCAGATACCCACTTCCTCCAACTGGGTCCCACATCCTCCCCAAACAGCACAACCAGCTAGGAACTAAGCATTCAAAAACACAAGCGTGCTAGGGACAATGACATCCAAATTCTGAGAGTAGGTCATACACGACTTCAGCCCTCAGCTTGCCAGCATGTGTCCTGATCTCTCTTAACTCCCCAGTTTCAGGGTTTCTGCATGTTGTCCACCCTTTATCTATAGCAAAAGTAGAGCCACAGTTATATTAGCACCACTCTAAAGACACTAACTCCTAAACCCTTTATGGGTACAAGAAAGAAAGAAAAAAAAAAGAAGTATAAGAAAAATGCCTTTCTCTCCAGATCACTATACACAGCTGACACCCAAAGTCTCAGCATTCCCTTGCTCTCCTCTGACATGTTGTCACTACCCTTAGCCATGACCACCATGTTGAACGCAGATAAGGGAGAACTAAAGCTAAGCCAACAAATTCTTCATCGGCTGAACCCCCAGGCAGCTACACACACATGCATGGACAAATTTTGGTCTCCATAGTGGCCAGCCACAGAAGAGACACTATAAGTATAGAACTTAGGGCCCTTACCTGGAGCCAAAAAAAAAAGGTCAATACTCAAGAAAATCAGTAGGATACAAAGTCAAACATCAGGGAAATAATTCAGCATCAACACTGGGTTCACTAAACTGGGTCTGTTCTCTGGTAGCACAGCCAGCTTGGTTGTTAGCAATTTACCTCTTAGTGGGGAACTGGGAATATAGAGGGGGTGATGTAAAAGAACAAATAATGGCACAGGCATATGTGGCGCATGCCTGTTATTCAGGTACGCAGGAAGTGAAGGCAGGAAGATAATGAGCTCAAGGCCAACCACCCTTCCACTATATAGCAAATTCAAACTCACCCTGGAATAAATGAAATTATCTCAAAAAAAAAAAAAAAAAAAAAAAACCAAAGAGGAAGGATGGAAATGCCATATTGAACCCC
>NC_034601.1:15474278-15485367 GCF_900095145.1 Mus pahari
ACAAATAATGGCACAGGCATATGTGGCGCATGCCTGTTATTCAGGTACGCAGGAAGTGAAGGCAGGAAGATAATGAGCTCAAGGCCAACCACCCTCTCACTATCTAACAAATACAGACTCACCGTGGAAGGAAAGAAAGAAACAAAAAAAAAAAAAAAAAAAAAAAAAGCCAAAGAGGAAGGATGGAAATGCCATATTGAACCCCACTCTTTGTATGTTAACTTAAAGAAATAAGAATAATTAAGAATAATAGCAGGTTGTGATGGTACCTGCTAGTAGGATGTGCCAAACAAGCAGAGATAGGAGGATCAGATAGATATATTTCTCCTTTTTTAGGCTAAGTATGACAGCATACATACACCTTTAGTCCCAGCACTTGAGAGGCCAAGGTGGTCAAATATCTATGAGTTGAAGGCTTGTCTGTTTTACAACAATAATGACAAAAAGTTAGGAGGAAAAGAAATGAAGAGAAAGAAAGAAAGAAAGAAAGAAAGAAAGAAAGAAAGAAAGAAAGAAAGAAGGAAAGAAAGAAAGAAAGAAAGAAAGAAAGAAAGAAAGAAAGAAAGAAAGAAAGAAAGACAGACAGAAAGAAAGAAAGACAGAAAGAAAGAAAGAAAGAAAGAAAGAAAGAAAGAAAGAAAGAAAGAAAGAAAGAAAGAAAGAAAGAGTTGCGGGAAGTAATAAAAAAGTAAGTCGGCATGTTCCTACTCTAGTACCTGCACTGTTGGGCCACATGGCTCCAGCTGGGTGATCTCAACTCAGTCATCTCTCTATGCCAGAACTCCTGTGTCCCTTGGCAGAACTGACACATTCCCACACATGGTGCCAGCAACTCTCGGCCTCATTGCGGTCCCACTGGCTCTGTCTTTACCTACCCACTCACCAGGCTGCAGCTCCCAAGTTCCTGTCACTACCATGCAACAACCACCCACCCCACGGTCAGCCATCACAACACTCAATTACCTGGTAGAATCAAAACTCTTAAGACTTATAATTATGGTTAACCAATCAGATTTATGTATCAATAAAATCACAATTTACAAGATGCTAATTCAATAATTTCAGAGACAATTGATAATGATAAAAGCTTTATTCCAATTATTCTAAACTTATGATATTATAACTACCTGTGGCTGGATCAAGCCACACTGGTTCACGTCCACCTTCATTTTGCCTTCCTCTCTTTCTCTCCCTGCTATGCTCTCCATCTCTGCAACTCTTAGAACTGCCTCCCTTTTCCCTGGCCAATCACAGGCCTCCTGCTGCCCTAATGTAATTGGACAGGGAAAATCCAACAGGAAAGAATGGAAGGAAGGAAAGAAAAAGGAGAAGCCCAAGGAGGACCAGTGATAAATGTGAGGGCATGAGTTCAATTCCCAATGAGTTCAATAACAAAAATAAAAAGAATAAAAAATGTACCCCTTAGCATATAAGTGAAACATTGCATAATAAAAAGTAGTTTCTAGAAAGATGTGAACCAACTTGCATGAGATCCTCATTTTAAAACAAAAATAGTTTCAGAACAGTAAGCCAGTTGCCCAATACAGTGAATCAATACCTCAGTGGAGAGCTTGAGTCATTCAGCATATCTCCTACCACATGAACGTAGCCATGCACCCACAACTCGAGTCTCCCATCACAGCCATGGATGGAGCCACAGACCCATGATTTATCTACATGAAGTCAGACCCAGATTAAAACACTCTTGGGTCACACAGCTTTCCAGTGTCCATGGGGCTTAGCCTTCAAACCGAGGTCCCTCCTCAAATTTCCTTTATTCAAAGATGCTCTCCTTCATGCTGTACCCAATCTAAAATAATCACTCCGCCTTTCTTTCCTTTACTTTTCTTTGTAGACCCTTCACGACCTGACATTACACTATATACCTACTTGTTCACTAATTTAATGATCACCCTCCCAGCTACCATATGAACAGAATGAACTGACTGTCACTGTCACTGAATCCCCAGTGCCTAGAACAATGATCCAGATCCAGTGGAGATTCTGTCTCTAGAGAAAATAAGTAAGTAAATGAGTGAGTGAAGTAGTTGATGTATGCTCTTTCCAAGATCCATAGAACTGTTTCTTGCTGGTCATCTGACACTCCAAAAATTGTCAAACATCCTGCAGAGGATAAGCATCTCTTTCTCCCACTAAGAAATCAGACACTCAGGAATTTGAACGAGATAAACCTCCACAAGCATTCCACTTTCTACTCTGATGAGTTTTGCAAGCTCCTGAATATCCTAAGATGTCACTGGTGGAACTTTTCACCAATTCCAATTGATTGACCTACAACCTATATGCCTCAACACCAGGCCTATAAACAAGTACTCCCCAGTCACATCTACTGTCCTATACATTTTAACCCATGCCTGTCCCTACTTAGTTCCCTGTTCATCCCTTTCCTATCCTCTTCATATCAAGGATTAACTTCCCTGCTTCACTAAGATATTCTGTGCTGTGGTACTAACATTTACTACAAAGTGGATAGAATTCAACTCAAGAGCACAAACAAGAAGCTATCTGGAGATGGCACAGAATTACAGCCTGCAATTCCAGGGCTCAGAAAATTGAAGCAAGAGGATTTTAAAATCAAGATCAATCTAAACTGTGTTTCAAAGTATGTGTGTGTGTGCTTATGTGTAAGAGTGTATGTGGGGGTTGTGGGAGTCTTGTGGGAGTCTGTGTGTGTGTGGTGTGTGTGGTGTGTGTGTGTGCACGCGCAAGTGTGTGTGGCTTCACATATATGCAACTGGGTTAAGACTTATGTTCAGTTTCATCATGTGGTGCACAATGAGCAGCACTGTTAAGAAAGGAATATGGTTTCAGGGTAGTCAATCAAAGGAGTTCCCATTGCAAGATATCAGGAGTCAGAATATCCAGCTGTGACGGAAGGTAACAGGGTTTTGCTGTCTATGGCAGCCAAAAATGCTGAGCTGCAGGTTATTTCCTAACCCAATTCCTATTTTTTTTTCTTTTTCAATTAATTCCTTTATTTTAAAATGTGAATGTTTTCCCTGCATGCATGGTGTGTACTACATGCATGCAGTACCTATGAAAGCCAGAAAAGAGCATCAGATATCCTGGAACTGGAGTTAGAGACAGTTGTGAGCTGTCATGTGGGTACTGAACCTAGTTCTTGACTCAGCTGCTGAGCCTTCTCTCCGACCTTTCCCCCAAGCCAATTCTAGTGAAACAAAGTTTGCAGACATTCAGCTTAGTCCAAATTCTAGTCTCTAGTTATTCTCTGAAGTCCTACTTACACCCTCAGAGAAGAGACTCTGGCCAGCATGGCTCTGGCAAGCCTTGCCCTTCTCCCCCATTCCCCTCTCTCTGCTAAAACCATTTAATTACATTCCAAAAGCTAGCCACCAAGGATATTCCTTTATTTAGCCACGTTCTCCTCCTGAGACTGACAATGAAGGTCCAGCTATGAAAGTATGTAAATCCAGCAACTAAACTCCCTCTTTGATTTACCTAATTAACATGTCCAATCAAATATACCACCTTATCCTAGCTCATTCTAACACAGCATTCCCGGTTTTGTCTTCTTAAAACTTACACCGGTGAGATCATTTGATGCTATGTTTGGGTGTGGTTTGTGCCTAATCCAAGCTCAGAAGGGGAAGATTTCTGTTCTCCTAACACTCAGCGTCACTCTCCTAACAACCTCAAGGGGTAAGTCATAACGTAAGCTCCAAGACCAGCCACATCTGAATACTGTATGTGCCTGTGAGAAGAACAGAATCCTGAATTTTACCAGGCTTAAACCAAATGAGTTAAAAAAAAAAAATCTTTGGGGAGCCGGGCATGGTGGTGCACGCCTTTAATCCCAGCACTCGGGAGGCAGAGGCAGGCAGATTTCTGAGTTCGAGGCCAGCCTGGTCTACAAAGTGAGTTCCAGGACAGCCAAGGCTACACAGAGAAACCCCGTCTCGAAAAACCTTAAAAAAAAAAATCTTTGGAGATGGGATCAGTTTGAGACATCTTATTAGACTCTATTCTGGTCCTCATGATTCCTTAGCAAACCCAAACTTAAAAACCATTGCCCTAATTCAAGCAGGGTAGAGCTTGCCTGTAATTCCAAACTGAAGCTGAAACAGCATGCATGTAAGGCGAGCCTCAGCTACTGTCTTGGTTACTCTTCTACTGATGTGTTATGGTACCATGACCAAGGCAACTTATAGGGAAAAGTTTATTGGGAGCTTAGAGTTTCAGAAGGTGAGTTCATAACCATCATGGCAGGTAACATGACAACCTACAGGCAGATATGGCACTGGAACAATAGGACCAAGGACCTACATCCTAATTCACAAGCATGAAACAAAGAGAGAAAGCTAAGTGGGAGTGTCATGGGCTTTTGATACCTCAAAGCCCACCCCAGTAACGTAAGTTCTTCAACAAGGCCACACTTCCTAATTCTTCGCAAATAGTTCCACCAAGTGGAGATCAAATATTCAAGTATGTGAGCCTATAGGGATATTCTCACTCAAATGAGCACAGCTACCAAATGAGAACCTGCAGTGGGGGGGGGGGTCCCCTAGCACAGACCCCTTTGGCTCCCACCTAAAAAAAAGATATAATAGAAATCAAAGTTAAGTAAATAACTGGCTAGGGCTAGGACAAATATTCACCTGGAAATCCGTGTTTTTTGTTTTTGTTTTTGTTGTTGTTGTTGTTGTTGTTGTTGTTGTTGTAGAGGTTCTCTTACATCTTTTGAGATCCAGCACTCCCAGGATCCCATCAGGCCTAGGGATACTTCACAAAGGAAAGAGGGACAAGCAACCTTCTCATCTTCTCAGCCTGAAAAGCTCATGCTACCAGGCCTTGCCTTGGCCTCTCATGTCTCTAGCTAATAGACTCAGAAAAGGCACTGCAGCCTGTACTCAGGTAGCACAGTTCATTGGAGCTCAGAGTTTCCATCAACAGCCTGATATAAAAGCCTTATCAATGATGAATAACATGAGATGTGTTCTTGTCTGTTGTGTGCATGCAAATTCACTCACATCTGGAAGAGCAACTTCTGCTGTGGTTTTATTCCCCAAGGGTTTGTGTGTTCTAAGCACAATGTGGCAGTGTACAAGTGCTGGAACCTTTCAGAAACCAAGTACCAAGGCAGTTAGGTTGTTAGGACACAGTCATCAGAAGAACCAATGTGGTTCTCATGGGACACTGCTCAGTTGTCCAAAAAGAGTTATTTGAAAGAGGAAGACTGGACCTACCCCCACAGCTGTCTGGTTTCTTGTCTCACCACGGGACCTTGCTCCCTGACATACTCCCAGCTTATAACCTATTAACTGACAGTCAAGGCCAGAGTCAGGCCAATGCTATCACTATCTTTGCACCACCAGAACTATATAACTCCTTCTTCTTATTAAAGTTCACAGCCTCAGGTATTTGTTATAGTAATAACAACAACAACAAAAAATGTTGTAACATGTATCTTCAGAGTAGCATCTGAAAGTTTACAGACATCTTTCTTTCAACTCTACATACATATCTGATAGACAGCATCCCACATTTCTCTCTTGAGTTTAAAGTCAGATTATTTAACACTTCTAGCCATTGAGCAAGCATTTGAACTAAAGTGACAAAGGAGCTTAAAGCTAAGCATTTCCTCCACTGACTTTAAATAGTATCAGATCTGAAAAGAACTTCTGTTTGCCAACCTTCTGGTTCAAGTTGACCACTCCTCAAAGTCACTACATATGGCTTTGGGGAAGCAGAAGTTGGCTTGCTTACTGTGCAACCAGAACCCTCAAAACCCCACTAGGGCAATACTGGTGACTCAGCAAGCCATAGGATTCTTTTTTTTTTTAATTATTATTATTATTTTCTTTATTTACATTTCAAATGCTATCCAGAAAGTTCCCTATACCCCTCCCCCCGCCCCTGCTCCCCTACCCACCCACTCCCACTACTTGGCCCTGGCCTTCCCCTGTGCTGGGTCATATAAAGTTTACAAGACCAAGGGGCCTCTCTTCCAAATGATGGCTGATTAGGCCATCTTCTGCAACATATGCAGCTAGAGACATGAGCTCAGAGGGTACTGGTTAGTTCATATTGTTGTTCCACCTACAGGGTTGCAGTTCCCTACAGCTCCTTGGGTACTTTTTCTAGCTCCTCCATTGGGGGCCCTGTGTTCCATCCAATAGCTGGCTGTGAGCATCCACTTCTGTGTTTGCCAGGCGCTGGCATAGCCTCACAAGAGGCCGCTATATCAGGGTCCCTTCAGCAGAATCTTGCTGGCATGTGCATTAGTATCTGGGTTTGGTGGCTGATGATGGGATGGATTCCTGGATGGGGTAGTCTCTGGATAGTCCATCCTTTCATCTTAGCTCTAAATTTTGTCTCTGTATCTATATCCTTTCATGGGTATTTTGTTCCTTATTCTAAGAAGGAATGAAGTATCCACACGATGGTCATCCTTCTTGGTTTTCTTATGTTTTGCAAAATGTATCTTGGGTATTCTAAGTTTCTGGGCTAATATCCACTTATCAGTGAGTGCATATCTAGTGACTTCTTTTGTGACTGGGTTACCTCACTAAGGATGATATCCTCCAGATACATCCATTTGCCCAAGAATTTCATAAATTCATTGTTTTTAATAGCTGAGTAGTANTNCATTGTGTAAATGTACCACANTTTCTNTATCCATTCCTCTATTGAGGGACATCTGGGTTCTTTCTAGCTTCTGGCTATTATAAATAAGGCTGCTATGAACATAGTGGAGCATGTGTCCTTATTACCAGTTGGAAGATCTGGGTATATGCCCAGAAGAGGTATTGCTGGGTCCTCCGGTAGTAAGTCATGGGATTCTTATCATCCAAATTTATGACAGGAAGGCCTGTTCTGTCCTACAAGATCGGACCAATAGAACATAACAAATATTGTATACAGACTCTGGTGATGATCCAGACACGGATGTGATGGCTATTCTTGTTTTCTTGCTCACTATCATTCTTATTCTGTTTAGTAGGAACGTCATGTGTCCTACTGTGACCCGCCCCTCCCCCTACACAGTCTTGAATGTCTCAGTTCTTGGGCCAGTGGTGAACATAGTCCAAGTCCATATAATACATCCCCCAAGCCTTAGTGATTAGTTAGGGCTGAGTGCAGAACAAAGTGGATCCAAGCAAAGTCAGTTTCAGAAACTTCTCTGGATCTACTACTATAAGAAGTTTATTTCCCATTGAAATTGTTGAGCTGGTAGAAATGAAAATGCAAAGATATCTGCGACCTCCTCGTCTCTAACAGTGGCAAGAGGAGGGGAAAGGAGACACAAAGAGACAGACACACATAGAGAGAGATTAACTTAAACACAAGGATCCATCTGTACCTAAAACCAACATACATAGACTTTTAAAACATAAATGAGTAAGTGCACTTTAGTCTTTTTAAATGTCATGGCAAGAACTTTTTAATAATTGTCAGAATCAGAGATGGATGGACAGAGAGATGAGAAGACACCCACACTGACAGTTTAAGAAGATTTAACTATTCCACTCCACACTCTGACCTACACTCTAAGTTCCATGAGTGTAAATAACAGTGAACTACAGCATGACCTTGCACAGATACGTGTATTACTGTGATGAGAACTTGATTCTTAGAATCAGACCTCCACGGTGCTGATGCTAACGCTGCTCTTCTACCTGCGCTTCTATGGTATGCACATGGTGGTTACGACTTGATTCAATTTGCCTTTCAGTTTATCTCACACACTCCACTGGAAATGCAGCCTGCCTGCCTTTAACCTAATGTTTCTCAACCTGTGAGTCATGACCCCTTGGGAGGGATCAAAGCACCCTTTTACATGGGTCACCTAAAACCATCAAAAAAAAAAAAAAATAAAACAACCCACAGATGTTTACATTACAGTTTATGACAGTAGTTAAATCACAGTGATGGAAGAGCAATGAAAATATATTATGGTTGGGGATCACCACAACATGAGGAACAGTATTAAAGAGTTGCAGCATTAGGAAGGTTGAGAACCACTGCCCTAACCAAATAGCATTTGCCTCCCAGACCACTTCCATGAGGTCTGCTTAGAGTGGCACTTAATTTGACTAGGTGAGCATTGGTGCTTGCTGTCTACCACCACATTCCTACCCTATGCATCCAATACCATATTCTTGCTCTTTTTACTATGTTCCATCCCAACTCATACAGGACCATGTAGAAGCTCGCTGTGATGGCTACTTCATTATCTAGAAGATAGGGACCAGCCTCAGACTTAACTGAGCTTTCCCTACACATAGACTTTGGTCCACATCTTCATCCCAAGATGTAGAGAATTTGCTAGGAGCAGAGTATCCCTACTGTGGAGCACATTGCTAGTCATATGCATGTTCCAGAGTGCTCCCACTTCCAAGCTGCCAGACTGATCTGGGCCACAAGTCTGAGATGTTGCTGTCCATGATACAGAAGCCATAAGGCAAGAGGAGAAAGCGGGCTACTCCTGCTAGAGGGCAATAGCAAAACCAGAGAGGAAGGAAGGGCAGGATGAGGAAGAGAGGAAGTTGTGCAGGCTCTTCTTGTGCTTAGGTGCCAAGGCTGGGACTCCAATCAGCACCTCTGACCCTTGCCAGGCTTTGGCCCTGAATGTGGACTTCTTTAGTACACAGTGAAAGAATCTCTACTTCTAGGGGTCTTCCCTCATAGAGAACGTTTTGAAAATTCAAAGTACAGCACCCCAAAAGCCTAAGCTAGTCTAGGTGACACAGGATACTGAATGTAATAGCTGTAGTACTTCCTGCACTGTGGTCCAACGTTTTCAGGGTTACTGAGCAGTGGGAGGAGACTCACACAGAAGCCTTCCGGGATACTTCTGATTGTCTGTGAGCCTTGGAGCAGGCAAGCCTTTTGTAATGACTAAGCTATATGCCTCATTTGTCTTCAAATAAAATAATATCATTTGAGTCCATCGTTCCATACCTGTGGGAACGAGAGCTGCTGGAAAGAAGATGTGGCTACAAGGGACGACTGATGATTAGAACATCAGTCACTGTGGAGAGATTGGAATGTTGCCAGTCCCAAATTATGTTGCAGCATCATTAGTGCCCTCAATAGCCATTTATGGACCTCTTCTGTGTAAATAACAGTGAACCTAATGTCTTTGTGACTATTAGGTAATCTTTGGAATGTACACTAACTTTTTTCCAACAGAAAGGCTAAGAATTTCAACAGTTAGCATCCAGGGCCTATCCAAGGTTTCTCATCTTGGTAAGAACATACTGACCCACTATACCCATCAGTGTATTGGGCAAGCATGTGGACCCATTACTTCATTTGTTCTGTTTCTATAGAAGCTTCATGAAAGTGCTACCTCCTTAGAACATGGTACTCAAGAAGAAACTGTTCCTAGGCTATGGTCTCTCAAATTTGCTTCCAGAATAAACAAGTTTTTCTGTTCCTTTGAGGTAAGAACTGTTCCTTTTGTCAACACCTAGAACTTTTCCTAACCAATTTCAAAGTATTTAACTTCATACAAAAAGCTATTACAATAACTATGGAAGTGTTCACAATTAAGTAGTAAGTGAATTACAATACATCCACAATTTGAACAGAAATCATTAAACTATGTCCATAGAAAGTATGGAATGACAGGGAAAATGCTTACACTATGTAATGGAGTTGGAAATAAAGAATAAGTGACAATATGTAGTACAAGCACAATGACTTTTTAACATCTGTGCCTAGAAGAAAGAACTAATAGTACACTTAAATGTCAACAAAATACTTCTGGTAGTTTTTCTGTAAATTTATAGCTCAATACATAAGAACATTCAGTACATATTTATTAGTCTTTAAATATTTCTTCTTTTTCCCAGATTTGCCTTAATCAAAATGATTTCCACATGTCATAGAAAACAAGCTTTAAAAACAATGTTAGGATTACTTTCTGTGGTAGGTATAGGAAAATATATAAAATGCAAAACCAGGTTTCTGCCCAGAAGGATTCTGGTAAGTAAAAACTGAACCAATGAAGGAGCAGCACTGTGGAAGAGGGGAGATGACAGAGCAGGGGAGAGGGAGGATGCCAATGTGAACACAGCAGTCTCTTGAACACGGTGCTTGCTTTCCTGACATAGAAACACCGTCAATATTTAAAGACAACAGAAAAGGAAAGCTGTTTATGGGTAGGAGGTTTCTAGATCTGCTAAGTCATTATTTAATCACATAGCTAGATCTAGAGGCCAGCCAGCTTCAACCAGGGGTCTGACCACACCTGTGGGACAATGACAAAGCCCTTTTTTTTTTTTTTTGGGAAGAAAGTTTCAGCAACACACATTAATTTATGCATTGAGCAATTAGCAAAGGGACCACATAGCCCCAAAGCTTATAACATTTGCCTCATGGCCCCTTACGGAACAACTGTGTCAATCCTTGATCTAAAGTTTCTAATTCATCTATGGTGAATACACGTATATAGTAGATTGTGGTCTCCTTTACACACACTCCTTCCCCTCCTTCACCCCCTTCCTCAGACTGAAATGTTCTTATTCCCAAGTTCCCCTCCTCATTGTATGCTTCCTCCCTGTGGGTGTGGCCCACTGACTTAAAACAGCGTTGCTCTCACAACTGTGAGGGTGTAGGTTGGTATTTACTGGAGTATAAGCATCTTCTTAGTGGCTACACCAATTAAAAAAAAAAAAAAGTGGTTATCTTTTTCTTCAGAAACTGTTGATTGACAGCTGACCTCAGGGAAGGCTGGGCCTCATGGCCCCTCCCACACCCACAATGAGGAGATTACTCTTGTGCAGACAACCAGAACTGCTGCTGCGTTCATAGGTCCCAAGGCTACATCGTGTCTTGGGACATCTTTATTCTGCACATCTCCCCTTCCTCTGGGTTTCAGAATCTTGCCCCCTCCTTTTCTGTGGCATGGCTGGGGAGAATGCTCGGCCCTGGAGGGAACCTACAACTGTTGTTTTGCTAAGCAGTCATGTGGAACTGCCTTCTTTTTTTTTTTTTTTTTTTTTTTTTTTTAAGATTTATTTTTTTATTATATTTAAGTACACTGCTCTCTCTCTCTCTCTCTCTCTCTTTCTGTGTTCTCATACTTTCATATGCTATGATA
>NC_034601.1:15485448-15486810 GCF_900095145.1 Mus pahari
TTGTGAGCCACCATGTGGTTGCTGGGATTTGAACTCTGGACCTTCAGAAGAACAGTCAGGTGCTCTTACCTACTGAGCCATCTCACCAGCCCGTGGAACTGCCTTCTAACTTCCCATGTTTGTGTCAGTAGATTAGTGCTGCTCTTGGAGCAGCTTACCATATTGCCAGCGGTTAATGCAGAAACCACCACCTCACCAAAATGCCAACAGCAACCCCTGTTTTATTTGATTTAATTTTTAAAAGATTTACTGATTTTTATTTTCTGTGTATGAGTATTTGCCTACATCTATTTATGTATACCACATGTGTGTGTGGTACCTGAGAAGGTCAGAAAAGGGATCTGGACCCTCCTGTTTCAGCCTCCCAAAAACCTGTGCCACCACGCCCAACTACACTGTAACTTGTTGCAGCTTCTAGAGGGTCTCTCTGATGTGGCTCTCCCTACTTACAACCTAATAGGGCATTTTTCCATAGGGGTCAAAAATGTCATTTCTTAATGCTCGATTATCCCATGTCCTCCCCAGGCCAGTAAAATACATTCTAGTCCATAGCCAGTTCTAACAAAACCTTTCGTGGACTGAGTCTCTCAGCTCTGCTGAACTGCACATCGCCTCTACGTCTCCTGGTGATCTGTGTGTGGGTGTACATTGCTACCTCTCCAGAAGGTTCTCCTGTTCAACTCCGGGTCCACTATGGGTCAGCCAAACTAATGTGCCATCCTGATCTTATGATGCTGCTAAGTAAATTGACACTCTTCTCATCTCTCCTGTTTGTGCACATTCAGTGTGTGTGTGTGTGTGTGTGTGTGTGTGTGTTCCTTTGTCTATTAATCCCTTCTTCCAGAATAGTCATTGGGTTTCGGACCCTCTCCTAAGTCCTCCCAAACCAAAATGCCCTAGATAATCCAACTTACTCGATATGACCAAAGATCTCATGGATCTGTTAAGTTCTTATTTGAGCCCAGACATGAACCATTATATCTTTTATGTTTTTCATAGCCCCCTCATGCAAGCCATTAGTTTTCAGCCTCATTGTGTTTTAAAATCGTAATGGTATCATTACTCATGTAATTAGTATGGCCTTTGCATTGAAAATGTGGATAAGGTAACTAATGCATGAGCTTCCAGACGGCCAAAGCAATACAAAGTTATAGTAAATTGGCCAGTAAAAGGGAGTAAAGCAGAATTTATTATCTGTCTTTAATAGATATTTATTTTTCTTTTTGTTCAGTGTTTCCTTGTTTGAGACATTTCCTCTCCTAGCCAGAATTCACTGACTATGCTGTTCATGTGGTATGTGAATATTCTCTCTCCCTCTCCCTTTCCCTCTCCCTCTCCCTCTCCCTCTCCCTCTCCCTCTCC
>NC_034601.1:15486880-15524361 GCF_900095145.1 Mus pahari
TCTCTCTCTCTCTCTCTCTCTCTCTCTCTCTCTCACACACACACACACACACATATGCGCACACACATACACCTATCTCTTTGGCCAAGATCCTAAATTAAGTTGATCACTGTGTCCTAACTCCTTGATGCAATTATTGGTCTAGGAATGGTAATTGAAGTCTAGGCCAGTCAGCATCTTTCCCGGGGTTTTATACCAAAAGCAGAGAAAAAAAAAAAAAAATCCCTTAGTTTCCTCTGCAGTCAAAGCTGCAAGAAATGAGTCTCAGGTCTACCAAGAAGCAAACTTCAACCATGTGACAGAAGTCTGAACTGAGAAGTCCAACAGGAGGTACAGCAGGGGAGAGGTGGAGAGAGCAGAGAATCCTAAGGGCCTGGGGTTCTGTCTCCCCTGGACTCTGCCGCATTCCAGTCTTCCTATGATTTAGTAATGTGCTAAAGCTGACCTTATTTGAATTCTTACCCCTTGGGATCTGTAATTTTACTACTGTTATGAACCGTAATATAAATCTTTTTTGGAATTGGAGATTTGCCAAGGGAGGCATGACCTATAGGTTGTGAACCTCTGCTCTATACTGTGGCCTTCAGGATTCTGTAGAAGTTGGGGCTCCTCCTGACACAGGCTGAATGGTTGAGATCTCAACTGCTGCCTGACCGCCTTGCACCTGTTTCTTTTCTGGGTTTGCTTCTCCACACTGCTTGGGAGGGGATTTTCCAAGACTATATATATATTACTACACACATACATTTATCTTCTCAAATAAGCCAGAGGCATTTCCAAAAAAAAAAACATCTGACTTACTGCCACATACAACGTGTTTTTAAGCAAACAGATTAATAAATCGACTGTTTTATTATCTGCATTCTATGACAACTCACTTTCAAATGTAGACCTGCAAATCTTTAGCTGCAGATATGGTTGCTGGGCCTTAGAGAGACCAAACAGTTCCTCCCCGATTTACAGAGCCAAGAAGCTAACGTTTAAGGTTTACTCTCCTTTGTTCATTTCTCAATCTTCACAAAACACATTTCTCTCCAACTTCCTTGTTTTTCCCAAGACTTTAAAATTGGTCCACAAAGGGAAATCACTGTCTGGGTGACTAATATTGTCCCTGCTTGGCTGACACATTCCTACCCTATCATTCTTCTGGTGCACAAATAAATTCTTGCAATGGCTTTTCTGTGTGTGCGATGAGCAGGAAGAGTGGGTTGTTGTGAGTTAAACAACTCCCATATATTTATTGACAAGGCCATGGGCAGAGTTTGAGGCAAGTGGTGTCTGCTCTGTACCATATACAGGGGTTGCTAATTTTGTTCTGCAGTGGTGTCATGACTTTAACAGATGTCTCACCCCTTCCAAAACCTTCGAAACAAAGCAAAGAGGCAGTGAGTCACTGTCAGACCCAATGCTCCTCCTTGGTCTTAGGATTCAAGTTGACTTTTTTTTTTTTTTAATTAACTGGCACCTAGACTTCAGTCCCCACCATGCGTAAGACAAGTACAATATTATTGTGCACAAAATTGTTAAACACAAAATTTTGTACACATTACGGGCTCAATGAACAGAAAACAGTCCTATCGCCAGAATCCTGTACCCATTATAGGAGGAAAACTACATTGGAAATACCTAGGTGTAAATCTAAAGAAATGTTAAAAGTCTACATTCACAGGCAGACACTTACACCTGTGTGTGTTCCAGCTTCTTACTGCCATACTGGCCTTGAGGACCAACAGAGTGTTTTCTGCATTGGCAAGGATAGATCTGAACTAAGGCACCTTCTGTTTATGAAGAGAAGCCCAAGAACCAAAAAAAACTGATGTCTCAGGGGAAACCAGCCAACAGTCCTGTCTGCTAAGCAAGCAAGCACACTTATGAAACTACCAACCAACGATAGCAGTTCCTCAGTGACTCGAAACATAAAGAATAAACTGAAAACGAATACCCAGGGCACTGAGACAAATTGACTTTCATTCCCTCCTGAATGGGAAAGCTCGTGGCCCAGTACAGGGGCAGGTTAAGCAGTGTGTTTGTGTCAACCCATTTTTATGTCCATGCTTACATTTTACCGAGATGTGCTGCAGATAGAATGATGCTCCATACTTAGTGGCAACTCGTAAGGCAGTTAAAACAAAGAATCTTAGAATGTATGGAATCCTTGCTCCTGCAATGGCCAGGTAAGTAATGTGCAGTTTTCATTTCCTCATCTGAAAAGGGGGCATCTGTCACCTAGTGCAGAGTGAAACCAGTGACCGTTGTTTGTGGTAGAAAGCAGTCACGACTTCCCTCAAATTCACATTGGCCCTGCCCCTGGCCTTGTCAACATATGGGAGCTCTTTACATACAACCATCTAACTCTCTTCTTTGAATTCTAAAGAAAAACTTTCTCCTAACTACCCCAAATAAAATACAAATACATATATATGAATGAATGATATATATATATATATATATATATATAGCTTGATATATATTTGCTTGATGTTTATATATTTGATTATATATAATCATATTTTATTTGAAATAAGTGATTTTTGAAAATATTATATATATTCACATGTTACTTTCTTAAAATCCTCAACCAGAATGGAAAGGTAGGGAAATCTCACTAAAAATAAAGTGATTTTTTTCCCTACTTTCCAAAACACCTCCCTTATCTATACCATCTTTACTCGCTGGTTCTCTGTCATGACCACACTAATGTTGACAATGCTGGTCCAGCTGTGTTCATACAAGGTTTCAACAAAGGTTTTATGAGCAAATGTATCTACCAGGCACTGTGTAAGATTTTTTCACTAAGAGGATCATTACAGCTGTCACTGTCCCCATCTACCAGTTGAAATTCAGAGTAACAGAAAACTCGCCTAACATCTCATGGCCAAGAAAGGGCTCAAGTGACATGGAAACAGGTCTTCCAACTTCAGGTCATCTCACTATGGCACCTTAGGAGCCTTTCACATCCAGAGACTTCTGCATTGTTTGTCCTTCCCTCCACTCCTTGCACACCAGAAACCCCTAATTTTCACCAAGTTATGTGGTAACTCCAAGAGTGAGGCCACATTCCTTTTCTCTACCTCTACTGATGAACAAAGACAATATCATGTTTTAAACACATTAGTCAAACTTAGGAAAGAGGGAAAAAATCTCCCTGGCTTAAGTAACTTCACATCCTTAAAAATCAAGAATATATATATATATATATATATATATATATATATATATATATTGTGTGTGTTTAAAGCATATTTTCAATCTTATTATTATCAAAGTACACTTGTCAAGGTAAAAGATAACAAAACATATTTTTAAAGTATGTTAGCTTGACTGTAAGAGATGATAAAGGCTATTAAGACAGAGAATTAAGTCTTTCAAAGAAAAGTATCAGAATGGTGGAATCAGACCAAGGATGAGATGAAAGGTTCCAAGTAATAAATAATAAAATACTGCTTCTAAATGGTTCCAGTTTCTCTTGACCTAAATCAAAACTCTAAACGTTGATAGTTTACTTTCTTACATTTTAAGCAGGCACCAACCTTAGTGTATAAACATACATATTTATATTATACATAGTACATATGGTAATATATAATACAACATGATACCTAACATATTCCATGTAAGAATATATATAACTATAAATGTAACAGCAAACAAATCAGACTGAGCTTGCTCAGTCTTGTAGATTACAGAGTTCTCGCATCTACAGATGTTTTCCTTGCAATATACATGCAGTTTGACTCAGATTCAAAGCAGACTGACCTGAAATAGTTGCTGGCTGCAGCAAGCACCACTCGATGGCAAGAGAATTCCTGAATGTCCACACACAAGATGACGTCTGTCAAAGCATTTTCCTCTCTCAGCGTCTCCAGGCCGTTCTGAAGAATTAAAGAAAGTCTCGTGTCGTCAAATTTTACCTTCTCCCCAGTTAATATTTCCACCAAGTCTCCCCTTTTCTGGGAGGACTTGTCTGTAGTCGGTGCTAAGGGTCCTTCCAAGCTCCTCTCTACCACATCACTCATGGTGCAGGCACCTCTTTGTCCTGCCATCAATGTCTAGATTAAAGGAGCTGCCAAGTTTCGGGGAGGTCACACTGCAGAAGTTGAACGGATTTCCTGCACAGGCCCCTCCACTTATCACCAGCTGTCACACATACATAACAGGAAGTCTCACACTTTCTCATCCTGTTACTACAAACACCACCAACTCCTCCTCTTCTTTCTGTGGACTGTCACAGGATTAGGAATGTCTTTGAGTGGGTGCATAGAACAGGGATCTGGGGCGCGGGGTGGGGGGGGGGAGGTAGCTTCTCTCTATCTCCCGGGAGTACAGTTTAGTCCTCTCCCACCTCATGCCCGCAGGCAGCAAACCTCTGTTTCCAGTTATTATCTGTTTCCTTATACCTGCTTCAACAACCCAAGACTTCAGGGAGGAACTGCATAGGGTGTCTTCTCTGTCTCCAACTGTCTGAGACCCCTTTGGAGCCTTACCTTTCTTCTGAATATCCCTATAAACTTTCTTCCCAAATTTTAGGGCTTCTCTAACACATACCTTCAAATTTTCCATCTTCCTTCTGCAAATGATTTCCAAGGGCCTAAGAATCACATGCTCAGATTTAATGAAAGCTATGACCATACTGCTGGTATCAATCAGTCTTCTGTATTAGTTGCATAATTCTAATCACATTATCTGACAGAAAAATATTTAAGGAAAAAAAGATTTATTTTGGTTCAGGATATCTGCCCACTATGCCTGGAAGCGGATGGGATAGTGGGTCAGTCTCCAACATTAACACCATGTGGCATATGTTGCTCACATGGTGGTAGATCAGAAGGGTACCAGTAACCTTCAAAGGCCTTTCCCTAAATGACCTAGTTATACCAATTAGACTGTACTTCATAAAGGTTCCATAGCCTCCCTAAGAACACCAGATGATGAATAAACATTCAAGACATAGGCTTATGGCATGACATTTCAGGTTCAAATCATAAAAATGCTTCTAACTATATCCTCTAGTAATGCTAAAGACAATACACAACAACATGAGCCTCTTCATAGCAATTTGTATGCCATACTCTCTCAAATTATAGACATAAGGCCAAAAACTCCTCTACCTCCTGACCTCCTCCCAAACACACACACAATAAAATAAAATTCAGTTTCTCATTCATGAGTATATTTACCAAACTCCTTATTGTTTTATATTTATTTTCACATGCCTTAAAAACCACTAATGTAGCCAGATGTCCCCTTCTTCTCCTTATATATCATTTACCTAGTAGGTGGGGACATATGGCATTGTATCATAGGCTAAATGAGTAAACACCAAATGTTACAACAGTTTTTTTTTTTTTTTTTTTTGCCAATTTTGATTTTTTTGTTTTGTTTTGTTTTGTTTTGTTTTTCAAGACAGGGTTTCTCTGTGTAGCCCTGGCTGTCCTGGAACTCACTCTGTAGACCAGGCTGGCCTCGAACTCAGAAATCCGCCTGCCTCTGCCTCCCAAGTGCTGGGATTAAAGGCGTGCGCCACCACGCCCGGCTACAACAGTTTATTTTTATGTTGTGGTTATTTGAATATTCTTGACCCAGGGAGTGGCACTATTAGGAGATGAGGCCTTGTTGGAGTAGATGTGGTCTTGTTGGGGAAAGTGTGTAGCTATAGATATAGGTTTTAAGACTCTTGTCATTGCTGTCTGGAAATCAGTCTTCTCCTGTTTGCCTTTGGAATGAGCTATAGAACTCTCAGCTCCTCCTGAATCATGACTGCCTGGATGCTGCCATGCTCCTGCCTTGTTGATAATGGACTAAACTCCTGAACCTGTAAGCCAGCCCCAATTAAATGTTGTCCTTCATAAGAGTTGCCTTGGTCGTGGTGTCTGTTCACAGCAGAAAACCCTAACTAAGACAGAAGTTGTTGCCAGGGAATGGGATATTACTGTGATAGGCCCGACTGTGCTTCTGTTGAGAAGAATGTGGATTTGGGGACTTTGAATTTAGAAAGCAAAGTGAGGCTTAATAGGCTATCCTAATAGGAATATTGAAGACTTCGTTGCTGAAAACAATTTGAATTGTGCAGACCTGGCCCAAATTGTTTCAATGGTGAAATTTTTCAGTATGTGGGTTAAAGACTATTTTGTTGTATTTTGGTTAAGAATATGGCTGCTTTTTGCCACTGTCTGAAAAGTCTGCCTAAGGCTAAAGTGAAGAGATAATTGTTTGACAAAGGAAGTCTCAAAACAGCCTGCCATAAATTTTGTTGTGTGGTTACTAAAGTTCATTCTTATGAAGAACATTTTAATAAAAAGGATCAAGCTGAGAAAGGAAAAATATAAAATATATGGTTCAAGTAGTAAAGAAGTACCAGGAAGTAAAATGGAGCTGAATTCTATGTTCAAGGAGATAAACAGACTAATCAAGTGGTGTCTTTGGGGCAAGATCCAATTCAGTTTAGCTTAGGTCCAAGCATGGTAGTATACACCTTTAATCCAAGGAGGTAGAGGCAAGCATATTCCTGAGTTCTAGGCCAGCCTGGTCTAGAGCAAGTTCCTAGTAGAGAAAAGCTTCAGTCCAGGCATGGTGGTACATGCCTTTTATCCCAGCACTCAGGAGACAAATACATGCAGATCTTCAAGGTCAATCTACAGAGAAAGTTTCAGGACAGCCAAGCTTAGGCAGTTTAGGAGTTGAAAAATGGAAGGGGTACCATGTTCTAGCCTCAGCAAGCCGTAGAACCTGACAGCTTCGGCCACATGCCACTGGCTTCAGAGTCGAGAACAGAGGGGACTACTGGGACAATTGATGCTGGTTAGCTGGAGCTAAGAAATTAGTGGCGTTTAAGAAGAGACAAGCATCACTGACTCTGTTCCCATAGAAAGTGGGTAGCTGTGATAGTTAGAGTTGATCATCAAATTGTCAAGATCAAGAATCACTTAAGTTCACATCCCTAGCACCCACATGGGAGCTGGGTATGGTAGCATTTATCTGTAATCCCAGTACTGTGTGGTAGAGACAGGAGTGATAAAAACAGGAAATAAAAACTGGTCAGACACTTTTAGGGCAGAAAATTCACTCAACAATGAACAAACCCTACACGAAGAAGTATAAGCGGGCTGGAGAAATGGCTCAGCAGTTAAGAGCACCAACTGCTCTTCCAATGGTCCTGAGTTCAATTCCCAGCAACCACATGGTGGCTCACAACCATCTGTAATGCCATCCAATTTCCTCTTCTGGTGTGCGTGAAGACAGCAACAGTGTACTCATATAAATAAAATAATTCTTAAAAAGAAAGAAAGAAAAACAATCTAAAAAAAAAAAAGTATAAGCAACTAAGGAATGCTGAGAGAAGGAGAAATAGTCTTTCCCAGGGTAGAGTACACCAACTGTACACTTCCAAGATGGTCAGTCTTGAAAAGATATATACAAGTGACAATGTACAGACTGAGCAGTTTGAATTTATGTAATTATGAATACATATGTGCATACGTATGAAAGGAAAGGGAAGGGAAAAGTGATGAAATTGCATCTCAAAAAATAAAATAAAAAATTAAAAGCAAAAATAAAATATCTCGTAAGAATGGATTTTTAAAAAAGAAACAGAAGGAGAATCTGAAGACAAAATAATTTAGTACTAGTGAATTTGAAGCCATATTGTATAATCATTACATTATCCTCTTCCCAGCTATGGTAGCACTAAACAATGATAGGCCCTTGCCTCCTACCTCACCTTAAAACTGCAAAGGGGGTGTTAGAATGTTCAGCTCCTGTTATTAAGCAATTTACTCTGAGATAAAAACCTCTATCTTAGAAGGGAGAATCTTAAGAAAAAAGGATGCTCTAAAAGAAGGTAAAACATTCCATCCTTCAGGGAAGGTCCTTAAGCTCAAAAAGTAAACAACTCATAAGTTTTGGAACGTCTCTAAAACTGAGCTAAGTTTTGGAAAGTCTCTAAAACTGAGCAGATACACCAGGCTCTCCCTCCCCAGGTCTATACAGGTAATAAGGATTGCTGAGATACATTGTCCTAGAAGACTCTCAGACCAACCGAGTGGCCTGGAAGACACAAGGACCCAACAAGCTGCCTGGAAAAGATACTCTCCAGCCCTTTCAGCAAACTGAAGGTTGCTGTAGTGAGCTTTGGCAATTTAGCTGTCTTTGAGTCATTTTTGCTCCTGTGAGTACCCCCTCATCCATATTCCTGTAAGTAACCCAAAGAAAGATCACTGGCTCACTAACTAGACTTTAGAAGTATCCTTAATGCAAGTTGAATCTTGGAGCATTTTAAATTAACAAAGATGATTTTATGCATGAGAGTGGTCATAGAGGTTTGATTATATTGCCTAAAAAGTAGCTAGTAAGGACATTTGTAAATAAAGAAAACTTGAAAGTGAACTATACTCCATGATATTATTCATGTTCTGTTTCCAATATGGGATGATGGCATGATACTCATGGGCTTCTTTTTTGAGAGATACATGTGAAGCACCATGATATCTGCCACTTATTTTCAAATGGTTCAGCAAACAAAAATATTTTACACAGGTGGAAAAAGTAGCAGATATATCAAAACTCATTATGCTCTCTGCTGCAGACTACCCCCTTCTTGGGTCTCCTGTCTGCATGAAACGGGTCTCGGTTGCGGACGGGGAAGGATTCGGTGAATTGACAAACAGACCAACAGGAGAGAGCGTGTAGAATCTGAGTGTATTTGTTCAAATCGAGCATCAAACTTTTATACAGAAGAACAAAGAAGAAAAGCCAGGCAGGACACATCCGCAGAGTTACAGTGACACAAAACAAAGGGTTGTATACATCAAAAGATGACAGGGAACCAGGCAGCTTAAGAAGGAAGCCAGGTGTAAAGCTAGTCAATTGTTAAACCCCACCACCAGGAGTTCCCAGAAAACGCTTGATTATGCTATTCCTTTGGGCCTAGTGAAAAAACCTGTATCAGGGGGATTTAAAACCCACCTTTTTGCCAGGCAATGTGTATTCCCTGTCCTCAGTGATCACTCTGCAGACTAGCCCTAGCTCTGTTCTTTGTAATGCCTAATTAGTTTCACTGGTCTCTACTAGAAGTAAATTTGAATGTTAATGAATAGGTAACCTCACTGAATCCTACTGAATTCCAAGCTCATCAGCTTCAAGGATTTTCTAGGATGTTGGAACAATGGTGGAGGTTCACCTATGATAAAATTCTATCTTTAAAGGCACTATTAATACTGAGAGCATACACCATACTAATGTGGGGATAGGGTTTGAGTATACGGGTTATGAGATTGCCAAGGTTCCAGGAGGCTGAGTTTCCTTGAAACTCTTTGCCTCATGAGTGCTTCCAGGCCTCCCGGCCTGTCAAGCAGACTTCACTGGAGTGGGCGTGGCAACTCTCCTTTAATATTTCAAAAATAAAATGTTTGGGGAGTTTCATAAGGATCACAGGAATTCTCCAGCATGAACCATAACATGGTTTGTATATAATTTGTCCCTCAAAGGCTCAAGATGAACACAGGTTACAGCATGGCCGAGGAAATCTTAGTGTGTAAAGCTTACCTCTTTCTGAAAGATTAATATTTTTCTTGAAGGAAATATGGTCTCACTCTTTCAGGATGTCCCCACAGAGCAAGTTGTTGTATAAGCTTGGCACTGCCCCTAATCCCCTCCAGGGGATTAGTGATGCTAACTACTCTCGAAGGTATTCCTCCCCCCTCCAGAGTGTTATCACCTGGGTGAGGCTGGTGAGGGCCAGGTACATGTCAACATCATCCTCTTGAACCCCCCAGAACCACAAACCAATCATTCTTGCTTCTTACAAATTATTCAAAGTACTCCAGTACTTTGCCAACATAGAGTGCTTGTTGTCACCACTACCTTACCACTGACACTGTGAATCTTACTAAAAGGTCCAACCTAGTACAAAAGGCCATAGACATGGTCACTCTGGGTGTACATCAGCAGTAATGCCATGGCCCTACTCAGGTGAGGTAGGAGCAGGGTCCAGGAGAGAGTTGGGAGATAGGGACTGGGGACTTCCACTCAGTCTCATTGCGAAACAGACAGGTGGCCTGTCACCCTTAAAATACTTCTGCCGGGCGTGGTGGCGCACGCCTTTAATTCCAGCACTTGGGAGGCAGAGGTAGGTGGATTTCTGAGTTTAAGGCCAGCCTGGTCTACAAAGTGAGTTCCAGGACAGCCAAGGCTACACAGAGAAACCCTCTCTCGAAAAACCAAAAAAAAAAAATNAAAAAAAAAAAAAAAAAAACTTCAGCCAGGGGAAAGAGAGGTGATCAAGCCCATTGAATCTCAAGCTACTGACTGTCAGCAGCATGCCTCTAGATAAGACGTGAGAAACAAGGAAAATAATGGGCAATAAGATCTGCTTTTCTATTTCTCCATGTCATCTGTATCCACAAGGTTACGATCTACTTTACTGAGAGATTCCTGAATTTGAAATAACTGAAGTACTTCTAGTCTCCATATTTTACTGATATAGTAAATATGATACAGTAATTCTAATTTTATGAGGTTCCTTAAAAACATGTAGAAATATTAACACATTACAAATGCAGTTAATCTATCTTTTAGACAAAATCCAGTTTGTCTAATAATGGTCAGTATCACTGCTCAGCATTGTGGATGTGGATATGTAAAAAGAGGAAATAATTATTAAATTCTGGTTACTAATCAATCTAGTTCATCACATTGATTTTTTTTTTCCAGGTACTAATTTGGCAAGAGGAGTGAAGGTTAGTGAGATTTTAAATGTTAAACATTCCATGGACATTTTATAGATATCTCCTTCCATGTAGGAGAAAATGAAGGTATATTTTTCAATTCTAACGGGGATTAGAAAATTTAGCCATCATCTTTACAGAGAATACTTGAGATTTTTGAGTGTTTGTATACCTAGTGTGGAAGAGAGCATTTGAAATCCATTGGCCAGCTTAGGGGTCCAGCAGAGGCCTGGGAAAACAGAAAAGCAAAACTCTGTCAGGAAGGGCCTAAACTCTTGACTCACATAAATGTGAATTTAACTCCTATTTATTGTATTAACAGACTGTGGCCTTGATGATTTGCTCAAATTTTTTAATATTTGGTTTTTCTTATCAGTACAGCTTTCTGTTAAAGAAAATTATTTTAAGAACGTTAAAAGTAATTTACATGTCCATCAGCCAGTACCCAAAAAATGGTTTTCACTGTATCTACAGGGAATTTCTATCTCTGCTTGGTTTTTTGCATATGATTTAAAATTTTCATTATTTAACAGTAGTTGCTATTTATTGAGTATTACTATGCCAGGTGCCAAGGCCATTCTAAAGTAACTTCTCACCTAATAACCCCCATGAGAGATCATTACAGAAAGTCATTTGTGTGTCTAAATTAGACAATACAACCTATTCACCACAGTACCCCTTTTTCTTCAGCTTTGGGGTCCTTTCTGGGTTAATGGCATGAACAAAGGACTACTAACAAAGGGGATTTTCAAGTTGGTCTTTTTCCAAAAGTTAAATTTAATTGATATTTACAAAATGTCAAGGCTGTGTATTATTCTGCAGTGCAGACACAGAAATGAATTGATATTTCACCCAAGCCTTTCACTGGAGGAGGCCTCCAACTTCATAAGACACACATGTAGACAGAAAAACTCCGCACGTAGAATGTGCAGACAACTATAGCAGGGAATAAAGTCCAAAATACTATTGACACTTTAAGGCAAAAATCTTTAATGATATGTTTTTTAAAACTTTATACTGTTCTTCAACTTAGTTCTTTCAGAACAATAAAAATTCAGAAAGTGGGTACCTGGAGCTACAACACAGTTTGCAGTGTGCTACTGGATTGACCTGCAAGAAAATCCTCATGGAGGATATATTAGGGGACTCCTATAGGGAAGCTGGATCACAGAGAGAAGCACCAATCTTTCTAAGGACAAATCTAATTTTAATATCCACAGAAACTCTCCCACATGTCAGTACCTGTGAGATGTAATAATGTACAATGAGTCAGAAAAGCAGTTGGAGACAGAATGCCTGAGTTTAAAACTCATTTTTATCACTTGTTTAGTATGACCTTGGACTAGTCAGTTAAACTCAGTATCTTGGTTTTCTCATTTATAAGATAGAGCTAATGATAATTGTACCTACATCAAATAGATGACATACTCTTAACTGAACTATCCCCCCATATATGCAAGGTTAGTTCTTTTCCTGTGTAATATACACTTGACAAATTTTAGTCCAATGAGGTCATTTTAAAAGGATAATTACTGTTGGGGTTTGAGAGAATTAATAAATTTTAGACATAGGCATGGGACCATCTGATGCTGATATTTCGTAAGAAATCTAAGTGGAATTACCAAAACAAAACAAAACAGGGAGACAAAGCCCCAACTAGACATCTCTTGCCACCAAATAAAACCTCTAAGAATGGGGTACATCTAATTGAGCGCTTGGCTAAAAGGGGCTCATATAAATACCCCAGAGAGTCCAGGTTATTGCCAAAGCTATTGATTGTTACCCAAAAATTAGTGGTAAAACCCTATTGCTGAAGACAGCACCTATACAAGTCAATGAACATTGAGCAATTGAGCTGGTACCTACTTGGAGTCTTCACCCCTACTCCCCTACTGACTAGTATACGTGTTACTGGAAGGTACTTACTCTGCATGCTGCCAGAAGAGAAAAATAAATACTAATACAGCTGCAAAGCCAGTGATCTACAATCATGACCTGCCTGGTGTGGGAGCAACCAATCATTATCTGATTGGATTTAAGGTCCATTCCATGAGATGTAACCCATTCCTGAAGCTGCTCAGGTAGCATCAGGACATAGCCTAGGTAGATCATGTGCCCAGAGGAAAACAACATATTACCGTTCCGCAAGAATTCAATGAAGGCAGGAACCTGGAGGAATGAGCTCATGCAGAGGCAGTGAACTGCCAACTGCCATTCTTATCATGGCTCACTAGCCTGATCTCTTATAAAACACAGAACTACCACTCAAGAGATGGCACCAACCATAATGGGCTGGACATAAATCGCTAATTAAGGAAATGCCCGACAGGTTGCCTACAGTCCGATTTCATGGAGACATTTTCTAAATTGAGAGTCCCTCCGCTCAGGTGACTTTAGCTTATGTCAAGTTGAAATAAAACTACCAAGCACACCTTCCTGTTACAGTAAATGGGAACAAATGTCAAAACCTACAACTGGACAATGTGCAGGAACACTCAGTCCTAATAAGACGTCTCCATCAAACCCCTCCCCTCAGAGCTCAGGATGCTGTGTGGAAGAGGAGGCATGAAGAGCGTAAGAATCAGAAGGAATGAATAATTTCAAGAATGGAAGAGTGCCTCCCAGACTCAATAGGACTGATGTATAAATGAACTTACAGAGACTGTGGCAGCATGCACAGTGCCTCCATGGTGTGAGCCTGATGGGGTCCCAGCACTGGCAGGAGAACTAGACACAGTCCCCATCCCTAACCTACAATCTATCACTGACTAATAACTGCTCACAAAGGAAACAGTCTCACTGGGTATACAAACATACTTAAGGGCAGGCCCCACGCCCAGCAGTAGATGGCCAACACAAAATTAGCTCAGTGGTATATTTGGAGGCTTTTTGCCTCATAATGCTTAGTCTGAGGATGTTTTTTCATTACAGGTCTTTTGCTTATATTACAGTTTCTGGTTTTATATTTTTATGAGATTTCTATATGTGCATTTTCTGCATTTTTGGCTTTTCATTTTATTTGTTTGTTTCCTATTCAGATTTGTTTGTTTTTATTACACCTGGTTTTATTTCTTTTCATTATATTTTTATAGATGCCTGTTTGTTTTTTAATGAGAAAGAGAACAAGAAAAGATATGGATTTGGGAGGAGGGAAAATGAGGAGGATATGGGAAGAGTTGAGGGAGGGGAAACCACAGTCAGAATATATTATATGAAAAAATATATTTTCAATTAAAAAAAATTAAGCGTGTTTGGAATGCCACCAATGAGAAGGTAAACAGGAATGCTTTTAGCCTTCCTCACCTTCTAGATACAATTAGGGTAAGAGATGTTCCCATACCCCAGACATCTTTCTGGAGACAGATAACATTGCAGTCCTTTATACAGCCTTGAGTATGCTGCCTGAGAAGCAGGCTTCCCTGCCAATCTGTACACTCACAGTTATGTTTCAAAAGAGCTGTAATAATAACAAGCAGCTTTGTTGTGCCAACTGCACATAAGTGCTCTGCTGCCTTGAGGCCCCTGGTTTTCAGCCTCAGTTCTTCCAGCATTAATCATGAGAGACAACTTGGCCAATGCCTCCCATTTACATTACAGGCTACAAGCCTGCTAAGTTATTTTCATCTTTCTCTCAATTACATCTTAGTCTCACAGAATTTGAAATTCTCATTGAGCCCAGAGTTTAAGAACACCTAATGCATAGTAAGCCTACCGAGGTCCAAATCCAAGTTCTGTCACTGTGATGGTTTGTATATGCTCATCCCAGGGCATGGCACTATTAAAAGGTGTGACCCTGTTGGAGTAGGTGTGTCACTGTGGGTGTGGGCTTTAAGACCCTCATCCTAGCTGCCTGGAAACCAGTATTCTGCTAACTGCCTATAGATGAAGATGTAAAATTCTCAGTTCAGCTTGCACCATGCCTGCCTGGATGCTGTCATGTCTTGATGATACTGAACCGAATCTCTGAACCTGTAACCAGCCCCAACTAAATGTTTTTATAAGAGTTGCCTTGGTCATGGTGTCTGTTCACAGCAGTAAAATCCTAATAATCACCATCTATCTATATAATGTAACAAGTTGCTTGAATTTACCCTTCAACTTCCACTCTATAAAAAGTTTAATAGACACATGATTTAAAAATAAATAGGTAGATAAGAGGCATTTTCTAGGTTATTCATTGCTTAGAATTATTGCTAGTTAAATGAGTTGGGTAACACTCATCTTACTCAGTATTCAATTGAAAGATGAAAAGCTGGTATTGTTTTTGTTTTCTTTTGTTTGCTTGCTTGCTTGCTTGCTTGCTTCGTTGTTCACTGTCTAGCCCTGGCTATCCTGGAACTCACTCTGTAGACCAGGTTGAACTCAAAATCACAGCAATCTGCCTGCCTCTCCCTCCTGGGATTCTGGAAATAAAGGTTTGTGCCACTACCACCCAACTGAAAGCAGGTAAGTTTTGTTTTTTTTTTTAAACAGGAGCAAACTTTTTTTTTAATTGATCATTTTATTTGTTTACATTTCAAATGATATCCCCCCTTCCAGTTTACCCCTCCACAACTCTCCCATCCTCCCCCTCTTCTCTACCCTCCCCTTTGCCTCTATGAGGGTGCTTCTCCACGCACTCACCCACTCCCGCCTCACTGCTCTAGCATCCCCCTTCCCTGGGCCTTCAAATCTCCCCAAGATCAAGGGCCCACCCTCCCCTTGATGTCAGATGAGGCCATCCTCTGCTACATACATATCTGGAGCCATGGATTTCCTCCATGTATACTCTTTGGTTAGTGGTTTAGTCTCTCAGAGCTCTGAGTGGTCCAGGTAGTTGATGTTGTTCTTCCTATAGGATTGCAATCCTCTTCAGCTCCTTCAGTCCTTCCCCTACCTCTCCCATTGGGGTGCTGGGTTTAGTCCATTGGATGGCTGTGAGTATCTGCATCTGTATTGGTGAGGTGCTGGTAGAACCTCTCAGGGAACAGTCATACCAGGCTCTTGTCAGCAAGCGCTTCTTGGCAACAACAACAGTGTTGCGGTTTGGTGTCTGCAGATGAGATTAATCCCTAGGTGGGGTGGTCTCTGGATGGCCTTTTCTTCAGTCTCTGTTCCATTTTCTGTCCCTGTCTTTCCTTTGGACAGGAACATTTCTAGGTTAAAAATCTTGAGATGAGTTAGTGGCCCATCCCTCAACTGGGAGCCATGCCTATCTACTGGTGGTGGTCTCTACAGGTTTTATGTCCCCTTTGTTGCATATTTCTGCTAAAGTCATCCCCGTTGTGTCCCAGGAGACTCTCACTTCCCTGGCATCTGGGACTTTCTTGGGGCTATCCCCAGTTTCTCATCCCTTCTGCTACATATTTTTATTCTATTTCCTGACCCTTTATTCTTCAATCTTGTCCCTTCCAATACCTGATCCTGCCCCCTTTTTTCCTTCCCCCTCCTCTCTTCCCATCCAGAAGCTAAAAACAGCCCAGATGTCCCTCAACAGAAGAATGGATACAGAAAATGTGGTTCATTTACACAATGGAGTACTACTCAGATATTTAAAAAGTGACTTCATTAAATTCACAGGCAAATGGATGGAACTAGAAAATATCATTCTGAATGAGGCAACCCAGACACAAAAGAACACACATGGTATGTACTCACTGATGAATAGATATTAGCCCAAAAGCTCAGAATACCCACAATACTACCCACAAACCATATGGAGCTTAAGAAGAAGGAAGATCAAAGTGTGGATGCTTCAATCCTACATAGAAGGGGGAACAAAATAATCACAGAAGGTAGAGGGAGAGAGGCACCTGGAAAGCAGGTACTTTCAACAAAAAGAATTTAACATAAGAAAAAAAAACAAGGTGGCAGAGAACTGCTACTAACTAATTAAAAAGAGAATTCAAAGTCATTGCAGAGACAATAACATTAGAAGAGGCTTTAGTGTTCAAGAACAAAAGGAATAAGTGGAAATAATTAGAACTTAGATCCTTGGAGGAGAGTCCCACAGGCCTGGTATGGAGAGTTCTGGCACAGCTCCCAGCTGGCTCTACCAGCATCTTTTTATGGATACAATAGAGCTGGCTTTAAAATTTGTAATACTTCAAATAGAATTGAGCTACTTCTGGGCTAGACATTCTCTAAAAGAGGGATATAACAGCATCACTGGGTGATAGTGACAGAAACTCAAAGCCAAACAGAAGGAAATGAGAATTCACAGGAAAGACTAAATCCTCACTTTCTCAGGTAGCCTTGCAATCTCCCACTGATGCCTTTAAGTAACATCCCCAATGGCTGGGAATGTTTTTCAATGACAGAAAGCTTGCTGAGCAGCAAGAGAGCCCTGGGTTCTACTGCAAACATCACAAAAAAAGCAGAGTATAATAGAAAGAGGGTGGAGGAAAATTATTTACTTTCTTTTTTTGTTTTGGGGAGTTTTTAGGGGGGTTGTTTTGTTTTGTTTTTCAAGACAGGGTTTCTCTGTATAACCACCCTGGCTGTCCTAGAACTCACTCTGTAGACTAGGCTGTCCTTGAACTCAAAGAGATCTGCCTGAAGAATGATTTCTTAAGAGCTCTAGTCTATACATCAGGAAGCATGGAAGAGACAAGACAACAATGTATACTGCTCAATGATCTTACATGATTTCTATTAATCTTGTTAGAACAACTATCTTGTTCTCTGCACACTTTTTACAGTCTAGTGAGAATGTGAGAATATGGTATAGCAAAAATATAAATAACTTATCAGACACCCTGGAAACTGTCAACAGCGCCAGTGTATGAAGGGCTAGCCCTCCCCATCCTGCAGGACATCTGATAACTGACAGCACTGTGGGAATACTTTCAAATTTCATCTAGAAAAGGCTAATACGTATGTACAGTAGTGTACCATGTGAACAAAATAAAAAACCAAAAGCAAAATGGATAACTTACTACCAAGCTTGATGACCAGCATTTTCTATGTACATATTGCAAAAGGGCTCAGCAGTCAGGGCCATAGCTACCATACACACCCTGCTGATCATCTTAAAATATATCTGCTAATGAAATGCCTGTGGGATAGTGCCACAAGTGATCTGTTGTCACTGCTACTACAGCCACCTCAGCCATCCCACGAATCAGAATTAACTTTTGGCCAATGGTCTGCACACATGAGCAGCAGTGGCCTGATCAAAAGCAAATGGAAAGCACCCCAGAGCAGAAAAGCATGAAGGTATATATAAAGAGGCCTGAACATGAGACTGCAAGTCAGACAGAATGGCTTCTTCCCATTGCCAAGGTGAAGTATAATGGAGTGCTGTGCTCTGTGTCCAGCACCATGCTAGTACACATTACATCCAGGTGGGAGGGTCTCCCACATCCCTTCAGAATACTGATTACAGAAAGCCCTGCCCATGTAAAGTTCCATCTATGATAAATTGAGAACAACTGCATCTCTCTGGGGTGTGGCACTAGGCAATTTGGTCAGCAAATTCTAGCAAAACCCTTCTGCTTGGAGAAAACCCTGTCTAGAAAGGGCACCCTGACTTCACTTCTCTGAATACTGAGGCTAGCAGTCTGCCCCAGAACCTACTGAGACTGGTACAAATGACAGTCTTGGAGGAAAGGGAGAATCATTCCAATAAGGGGTAAAATCATACTAAAAGTATAGTATTTAAATTTTATATTATCAACGTTTTAAATGTGCCTAAGGTTTTACCGGTTTTCTAAATTTGTTATCTTATCACCATTTACTATGTAAATATTATATATTAGTCATTAAGCTACTGAGTTTTGACTTCTGTCTTGCCAAAATAAGACATTCATAACTTTTCTACACCCACATTTCTGTACCTATAATTGTCTCTCTACTACCCCTCATGTCTTCAACTGATGTGCTTTCTTTCTCGCTCATAATTTACCTACTTCCTCCTTCTGATTCCTTCTTCATTCACTAAATATTAATATTCTTATGTCTAAAGCAATGCCCAGCATGGTAGCTCACATCTTTTAATCCAGAATTTAAGAGGCAGAGACAAGTGGATCCCCCTGAGTTTTAGTCCAGCCTAAGCTACAAAGTGATTTCCAGACCAGCCATGGCTCCATAATGAGACCCTATCCAAATACATACAGACATACATACATACATACATACATACATACACACACAAAATAAACATCTGCAATCTTGTCCCCAACCAGTATCTCTATGCCACTGTCTCTGTAATTCCTAGTGAAGACAGCACTCACGAGGGACTCACATAAAGCAAAACAAAAGAGTTGGAAAGGAGGGAAAAGTTAAAACTGGACAACATATTGGGTGCATAAAACACCTCAAAAACCCACAAAGAATATGAGAAAACAATGCACCACAACACATTCTCAGCGACATTCTCAGCCTTACAACTCCTCAATAACAGAAACCAAAATCGCTGAAATAACTGAAATGCTGGAGAAAGAATGCAGAACCCTATTGTGAGAAAAGAGCAATAGCCATATAAAGGATCTAATAAGCAGACTTCAGGAAGCCAGTTGAAGAGCTAGACAAAACAGTTACTGTTGTGTTTTATAAAAAGATAAGGAGAGAAGAAATATGTTTGGTGGATGTGTAATCAGGTGTTGGGGAAAGGGGTGCCTCTGCAGGCCCTGAGGGACCAGCCACACAATGGTATAGTGTAGAATATAGTCTATTCAGGGCATGGGGAGGGGAGTTGAGGGAGTAGAGACAGAGAAAGAGAAAGGGAGAGAAAGGGAGGGAGGGAGGTCGACCATGAGCGCATGGGGAAAGAGGAGGCAAGGAAATGGGGAGGGGGAAAGAGGGTAAGAAAGCAAGAGCAGGACAGCAAAAGAGAGATGAGGGGGCAAGGAGCCCCTTGTATAGTGAGTCAGGCATACCTGGTTGTTGCCAGATAACTGTGGGGTGGAGCCCAAACTAAATTCCAAATTCCTCTGTTTTGGTTTAATTCAAAAAGGAGAAATTAGAAAGAGGTGATGGTGAAGCAGGAATAGGGTTGACATGATATTTAGCTACTTCCTCCTGACTTTGGGGAGACATGTCTCTTGGAAACCTAAGAAAATGGGTATGGGGATGTTGGTCCAGTCTTGGGAGAATTGGCTGTTTGATTGTTGTCCAGTAGACAGTGATCTAGTAGGCAGGATAGAAAGAAAACCTTATCTTAATTGTTAAGTGATTTTGACAGGTTGCATTAGCAGAGAAAAATACACGGAGAGACACATACAGAGACAAATAGCAGAGTTTTGTCTGGTGCACACTTGGCTTAGAGTTGGTGTGGACCAGAATGGGAAGAAACCAGAAAGTATACAGTGGCAGTTTGTTTGGGCTGTGAGAAAGGACAGAGAGCGAGTGTGTCCAGGCGAGTTCAGGCAGGTGGAAGTGAGTGCAGGCCCACTTCTGAGCCTGTGTCAGAGTGACTCAGGCAGCAGGGCAGCTGCAGTGGTCTGGGGACCCATCTGTGGGACTGTGCTAGGGGTATGGGAGCACCAAGCAACCTGGCTCTGGACTGTGGACTATGGGCAAGCAGCACTGATTCCATGGGAAAGACCTGGGCCGGTTCACCCCGCCTTAGGCAAGTGGGGTACTTGAGGAAGGGGGAGCAGGAGACAGGTTCATGCGTAGGTGTGGCTGGGATACCAGGTGTGCCCAGGCCAGGGCTGGCGACACATGCCCGAAGCCCTCAAGGAACCACAATAGGCCAAACAACGACTAACACTTGAGGGACTGACCTGCACGGGGCCACTTGATTCATTCCCTCCCCTCCCCCACCTCCTGACCTCGGTGTCCCTCAGAGTCTGCTGTGGTGAAGCAGGCACCATGAGGCACAGTCATCCCTTTCCCAGGGCACCACAGTGGCAGGATCGAGGTAGGGCAGCGCACAAGCATTGTGCTGACGCAAGAGCAGGGTAGGGCGATACCTGCTTTTTCTGAGGTAAGGCAGGAGCAGAGCAAGTGGATACAATTGGCAGGGCGAGAGAATGAAGGGAGGAGAAAGCCTACAGATCGCTAGTGAGAGAGTTGCATTTAAAGGGACAGTTAAGTAGCCATGTAGAGATATTGCTTGCTGGGTACTGTGAATTAGATCTGGAAATGTCCCATAAGAAGGAACAAGGCAGCCAAGACCAACCCATTGGGTGTGGAAGTTATTAAAAATGTTCCTACCAGAGTCCTGAGAACAAACTTCAACAACTAATGTAATGTCAACAACTTCAACAACTAATGTAGCCAGTCGAGAGGTACCAGGTTATAATGCAGATGCTAGAAGGCTGATGAGTCCTGGACTCATGGGAAAAAAGTGGACCATCTAAGCTTAGGAGTTTGTTCTACAGTTGCAAGAACCTGGGGGAGGGTTCACAAAAACCACTTTCGAAAGGTGGAGGGGGGGGGATCACCCAAGGGTTAGAGGTCCTAGAACCAGTGAGGATCAGTGAAAGACAAGTCATAAAGACTAAATGTTTCCATTCTCAAGGGCAGCACAGGGCTCTGAACTCAAGAACTCTCCCCTGGGACCAGGGGACTTTTATGCTGACCAAAAGTTTGGGCTATTGAGCGATGGCTCTCCATGTGACAGCAGGGAAGGTGGCATCAGGGAGTTTCTAAATCCGAGTCTCAGCACCAAATGTATTTTAGAAAAAGATAAGCAGAGAAGGAATATGTTTGGTGGATGTGTAGTCAACTGTGGGGGAAGGGGTGTCTCTGCAGGCCCATGCTGAGGTATCCCTTCCCCCTGAGGTACCAGCCACATAGTATAGAATATAGTTTATTCAGGGCATGGGGAGTGGAGTTGAGGGAGTAGAGACAGAGAAAGTAGAGGAGTAGAGGCCAGCCATGAGCACATGGAAGGGGGGCAGAGAATGGGGAGAGAGGGGAAAGAGGGTAAGGGAGCAAGAGCAGGAGAGCAAGAGAGAGAGGAGGGGGCAAGCAGCCCCTTTTATAGTGAGTCAGGCACATCTAGCTGTTGCCAGGTAACTGTGGGGCAGAGCCTAGACTAAATGCCAACAGTTACCAAAGTGAATGAAAGAGCTGGTAACTTGAAAGGGAGATTCAAAAACATTGAGGCTAAGTTCATCAAGGAAACACACACACACACACACACACACACACACACACACAAATTCTGGACATGAAACAATTGATGAAAAACTAATAAATAAATACATACATACATACATACATACATACATACATACATACATAAAGCATCAACAGATAAAACAAATTATGGGGATAAGAGAAAGTCAAGACAAAATAGTCATACATATATTAGTGAGAAAAAAAATTACTGAAATTGACCAAAAATACACCTAGAATGCATACAAGAGAACAAACATAAGATTCCATGGGACGGAAGAAGAAGCAGAGACAAAATTTTTAAAAAGTCATAGATAAATTATTCACTAAAATTACAGCAAAATTTTCTCAATAGAAAGAAATCACTATACAAATACAAGATTCATTTAGAATTCTAAATATATATATGACCAGAAATATTCTCTCCACAATATATAGTAATCAAGATGTCAAAAAATGCAAAGCAAAGAAAGCAATATTAAAAACAACAAGGGGAAAAAAATCAGCTCACATACAAAGGCACAAATGCACCAACTTACATACTATTCTAATTTGCTTTTTTGTCGCTGGGATAAACAGGATCAAAAGCAACTTATGGAGGAAAGGATTTATTTTATCTTGTACTCCCAGTCCACAGTTCATATTTGAGGGAAGACTGGAGCCTGGAGCAGAAGCTTCAGAGATTCTTATTGGCTTGCTAACTCTGGCTCATGCTCATCCAGATTTCTCCTACAACTCAGGACCACCTGCCCAGGGACAGCACTGCCCATAGTGGGCTGGGCCTTCCCACATCAATCAACAATGAAGCTAATTCCTCCAAAGATATAGTCACAGATATAACCCCTTAATTGAGACTCCATCTTCCCAGATGATCCTTGAATCTTAAAATTAACTGTGGATTATGGGCTGTACCACCCCTATGCAGAATTTAAAAGATTTCAAGACAAGCATGAATTAAGGCAATTCATAAAAACCAAGCATTGCTTAGGGAATTATTAAAGAAATATTACTCATGAATGAAAAAGAAACAGTCTCACTTATGAGTACACATAAAACATAAAACAACACATTTTGTGAAATGAACAGATAACCAAAGAATAGGGAAGAAATCAACACAGCAAACAAGCAACCAAAAAAATTCCTAACATGAACAAAGCAGAGAAAAAGAAATATGAATAATCCAACCAAGAATAACTTCAACTAGCAAAATCATAGAAAATAGCAAATCCTTCTGAATAATAACTTAAATACAAATGACCTCAACTCACCAATAAAAAAAAATCTACAGTAACTGAATGGATTAAATAAACAAGATCCAGCCAGACCTGGTGGCACATGCATTTAATCCCAGTCTTCAGAAGGCAGAGACAAGTGTATCTATGTGAGCTCAAGCCCAGCCTAGTCTACAAATGGAGTCTAGGACAGTCAGGGCTCTGTTACACAGAGAAACACTGTCTTGAAAAACAAAAACCAAACAAGATCCAATTAGTTTTTGTCTCTAAGAAATGCACTTAAATTTTCAAAACTGAGAATTAGTACGTAGGAATCAATCTACCAAGCAAATAGAGTCCATTAAGAATCATAATGATTCTTGTATCTTATAATGTAGACTCTAAACAATAACTAGTCCATGAGATAAATGAAGCCACTACATATAAGTAAAGCTTCATCAAGAAAATATAACAATTGTAAATAACTACATTTCCTAAAACATTAAAAGCATAAAATGTCACATAGGTCTTGACACAATTAATAGTGAGAAACCTTAATACAACACTCTCATATTTAACTAAAGCTTCCAAGCTGGGCATCGTGGCACACACCTTTAATCGCAACACTAAGTAGTAGTAGGCAAGCAGATTGTTGAGTTCAAAGCCAGCCTGGTCTACAGAACAAGCACTAGGGCAGCCAGAGCTACACAGAGAAACTCTATCAATAAATAAATAAATAAATAAATAGTAAATAAATAAACAAACAAGGCTTCCAACCCCCCCCCAAAAAAAATCAATAAAGAAAAGGGAGTCAACTGAGATATTTCACAGATCAGAACCTACTGAATATTCAATACAACAGATAGAATACACAGTCTTTCCCATGGCACATGAGACACATAAAATTGTTAGTTTGCTTTAAAATGCTGTGATAACCATCATGATCAAAAGCAACTTGGAAGGGAAATGTTTTACTTCATCTTAAAGCTTACAGTCCTACATAAAGAGAAGTCAGGGCGGAAACTCAAAAAAGAAACCTGGAGGCAGAAACAAGCCACAAGGTAATGTCAGTTATTGCATCTCATCACAGCTTGCTCAATTTGCTTTGTATATTCTAATATTACCTGTCTCAGACCCTCTCACATTGGTTACCAATCAAAAAGTTGCTGATTTGCTGATGCAGATTTTATACAGGCAATTCCTTGATTAATGTTCTCTCTTTCAAGATGAGTCTAGCTTGTGTCAAGTTGACAAAATAAAAACAACAAACAACAACAGCAACAAAATCCTCACAATTAACCTCTTGTTAACTTGACACATGAACACAAAACTATTAAACCATAACCTTTCTTTTCCTTTTTATCCCCAAGATCTCATGTTAATTTCATAATATATAGTACAACTTTTTTAGATTTCAGTTTTCCTTTTAAAAATCTAAGGTCTCTTAACCCAATGTCTGTATTAAAAGTCCAACTCTCTCAATTATTGACTCCTTCAAAATAGAAAAACCAATTAAATTAAATACTCTCTTACTCCAAGAAAGAAGAAGTAAAACACAGTGTGGTATTTTGAATATGCTTGGCCCAGTGAGTGGCACTATTAGAAAGTGTGGCCTTGTTGGAGAAAGTATGGTCTTGTTGGAAAAAGTGCATCACTGTAGAAGTGAGCTTTGAGGCTCCTATACTCAGGTTCCACCCAATGTAAAATGAGACCCTTCTCCTGGCTTCTTGTAGATACCAGTCTCTTTCTGGTCACCTTTAGATCAGGGTGTAGAACTCTGAGCAGGTTCTCCAGCACCATGTCTGCCTGCATGCTGCCATGCTTGATGATATTATGATGATATATGGACTGATGATACTTGATGATACTATGATGATAATGGATTGGATTGATACTGTAAACCAGGCCCAATTAAATGTTTTCCTTTTTAAGTGTTGCTTTGGTCATGATATTGCTTCACAAAAATGAAACTTAAAACACAAAACAAAAAAATTCAGCAGTGTTAATAAATCAATTTCTGGAACTCACTTATGATCTTCTAGGCTTCCATTCTCTACCTGCACTATCCTCAGAACACACAGGTTGTCTTATAGACTCAGGCTAGCTTCATTCTATGTCTGCCACCATCCTTGGTAGTCACCCTACAATGCTGGCATCTCCAATATTCTGAATTTTGCACTGCAACTGAAGCTTCACCTTTATTAGTGGTCACTACTGGGCCTTCATCAGAGATTCTAAACCTATCACATGGTGCTAAGCTTCAACATCTCTCCATAAACTCTTCAATCCTGCAGCCTCTGTGCTGCCAACCCTAATATCACATGGAAACCTCTTACACATTGGCAAGTTCTGATTTCAGCATAAGCTGTGTCCTTGGTCCTTCTAGACCATAGTAGCATAGTTTCTGTGTGCTGATCCTGAAGAAATATTTCTCAGACAATTTTTGACCAATGATTCTGGTCTATTGTTTTACTTCAGGGATGTTTATCTCTTATTAACTATAGCTGATTCTTCAGCCCCAGCTGGCCAGAAACTACAGATTCTTAATTCAAAATATAACATAAAGAGCCCTGGGAAAGTTTTTGCTTCCCTCTGAAACTTCGGAAGCTAGGCCTCTATTGCTTACACTGCTCTCAGCAATATCATCCAAGTTCTCACAGAACAGCTTACCATGCATTGAACAGTAATGAATTTTCCAAGCCCAAGTTCCAAACACTTCTACAATTCTCCCTCAAACAATATGATCAGATCTATCATAGCATACCCCACTCCTGATACCAATTACTGTACTAATTTGATTTTCTGTTGCTGTGATAAAACCCTGACCAAAACACAGTTTTAGAGGAAGACATTTATTTAAGTTGATAGTTAATAGTATATCATGAAAAGAAATCAGGGAAGGAACTGAAACAAGAACCTAGAGTCAGGAACTTAAGCAGAAGTCATGGAGGAATGCTACTTACTAGCTTATGCTGTTTTTACACAAACATTGGACAGAAGCAGCAGGTCAAATGTCAGGACCATTTGAGCCAGTGTGGTACAGTCCACAGTGGGATGGCCCTCCAACATCAAGCATTAATTAAGGAAATGCTCCCACACTTACTATAGACTAATCTGAGGAAATTAACCTCTTCCTCCTTTAGGTAGTTTTGGTCAATGTGTTATCACAGCAATAAATGAATAAACTAATACATCACAGGCACAAATCAAGACTTAATAAATACAAGAGAGGAAGGGAGGGAAGGGGGAAGGGAGAGAGAGAGAGAACTAGAGTTGCCTACAGGCCAATATGATAGAGACATCTCTCAATTAAGGTTCCATCCTCCCAGGTAACCATAGATTATTTCAAGTTAACAAAGACCAATCAACACATTATAAACAATGAACAAGTTGGTTTAATGCCAGGAATACAAGGTTTGATCAGCATGCACAAATAAATATATGTAATACAATATATAAATAATCCTAAGGACAGAAACTACATAACCATCTCAATAGACACAGAAAAGACATTTTATAAAGTTCAACAAGGCTTCATGATAAAGTCCTAAAATTAGGAAGAAAGGGAACATACTTTGAAATAATGATGGTTGTGTATGACCAATCTATAATCAAGACTAACTGTTGGAGGTGTGGGCAGACAGAGATTTCCTTTAAAACTTAGAATGAGGTAAGGCTTCTGAGGATGACTATTCATAAGAAAGTGTTTGAAGTCTTAGTTAAAATGGTAATATAGGATAAAGACTTAATATAAATAGGAAAGGAAGGTATCAAATTATCCCTGCTCACAACCATCTATACTTAAAAGACAAGTGAAAAATTTATAGATCTGATAAATACTTTCAGAAAAGCTGCATAATATAAAATCAACATACAAAATTAAGTAACTTTCCTATATACGAAAAATGAATTTGTTTAAGAAAAAAATTCAATCACAGTTATACAAAAAAGTACTTCAAAATGAACCTAATATATTAGCAAACTTGTTTCATCTTCATGTTTCTTCTGTCCTTCAGGGAATATTGAGCATCATGGAATTATGTTCTCAGCAACATTCAGGTTGGCTAATAGCAGAGCTCTCTAGACAAGTAACTAGGGCAGCAGGCTTTGGAATTGTGAAGTCAACAACAGGGGTCAGCTGTTTCTGTCCATTGGTTGGATGCAACTATATGCCTCTGACTCTCTCAGCTTTTTGTTGGGTCTTCCAGAGTGCAGTCATGCTAGGTCCCTTTTGTGAGCACTCCATAGTCTCAGTAATAGTGTCAGGTCTTGGGGCCTCCCCTTGAACTGGATCCCACTTTGGGCTTGTCACTGGACCTTGTTTTCCTCAGGCTCCTCTCCATTTCCATTCCTGTAATTCTTTCAGACAGGAACAAGTACAGGTCAGAGTTGTGACTATGGGATGCCCCCCCCCTCCTTATTTGATGCCCTGTCTTCCTGCTGGAGGTGGGCTCTATAAGTTCCCTCTCCCTACTGTCAGGCATTTCATCGAAGGTACCTTTCTTTGAATCCTGAGAATCTCTCACCTCCCAGGTCACTGGTGCATTCTGGGGGGTCCCCACAATCTCCTATTTCCTGAGGTTCCCTGTTTCCATCCTTTCTGCTGGCCCTCAGGGCTTCAGTTCTTTTCCTTCACCCAATACCAGATCAGGTTCCCCACTCCTCTTCCCCAACTTTCCCTCCCCTATCCACTTTCCCTCTCAGGTCCCTCCCTCCCCACTTGTGATTGCTTTCTTCTGAGGCACCCTCACTTGGGTACTTCAGCTTGTTGACCTTTTTGTTCTGTGGACTGACCCCTGTTGTTGAATTAGGGAGAGACTGAAAGAAGCTGAGGAGGAGGGCAACCCTGTAGGAGGACCAGCAGTCTCAATTAATCTGGACTCCCTAGATCTCTCAAACACTGGACCACCAAACAGGCAGCATATACTAGCTTATATGAGGCCACCAACACATATACAACAGACACCTGCCAGGTCTGTGTTCATTCAGAGATGATGTACCTCACCCTCGAGAGACTGGAAGCCCCAGGAAGTTTAGAGGTCAGGAGGGTTAAGGGATGGGGACATCCACGTGGAGACAGGGGCATGGGGAGGAGATATTGGATGTGGAGCAGTAGGAGGGTGGTTGGCGGGTGGAATAAAATATGGAGTGTAAAATAAACAAATAAATAAAAAGTTTTTTAAAAAGAATTAAGTCAAAAGCAATCCTGCTCTAATTTTCTATATCTACAATTTCATTAGAAGAGAAAAATCTATTACAAAGTAGTTTTATGATGGCGATAGTAAAAGTAAATCAAGTGTACATTAAGTTTTGGTAGGAATTGCAAGCTAGAATGATTTTAATGTTTTAAATGCCTTTAAAAACTTGAAAATAATGGAATGAAAATTTATGTAAGAATCAAAATTCAATGTCCATAAAACAGTATTATTGAAATACCAAAAAAAGAAAGAAAAAAAAAAGAAGTAAAAGAAATTTACAATGAAAACATTGAAACACTGAAGAAAGAAATCAAGGAAGACACAACACCTGACCTCAAACTATACTATCAAACCACAGTGACAAAGACTACATGGTGCTGGGCATGAAAACAAATATGTGGACCAATGCAACAAAAATAAAGGATCCAGAAATAAACTCACACAGCTATGGAGACACAGCGATTTGACAAAGGTATCAAAATATACACTGAGGAAAAAAAGAGAGCTTACTAAACAAAAAAATGCTGAAATAACTTGACACCCACCAACAGATCAATGATGAATGTGTGTGTGTCTGTGTGTGTGTGTGTGTCTGTGTGTGTGTGTGTGTATCTTACTAATTGCAAGTCTCAATTCAAATTCATAAGACCTCAATTTTAAACCTGAACTGTTGAAACCTCCAGAAGAAAATAATACATGGGAGCACTTTAAAATATAGACATAGGCAAGAACTTCCTAAGCAGGATGCCAGTAGCACAGAAAATAGCCTCAAGAATTGCCAGTTGAGATTATATGATTTAAAAGCTCAGTATGAGAGCAGCAGTCTGGCAGATAGATACCTACACAAACACTGCAGCCTGGACGCTTTCCAGGAGTTCTGCAGTAACAAAGAACATAGATAAGTATTTCACTCAAACACCAAGGCCAGTTAGGATATCCACACAGCCAAGCTAATGCAGGGTCTACCCCCACCCCCAAGCTCTACCTTCTATACCACTTCCCCACCAGGCTAGGTCAGTGATCTGGCAGATACACTGCAGCCTGCCTTCCCAAGAAGTCCACAGTTACCAAGGGCACAGAGCTCCACCTTCCTTCTGGCCCACTTTCCCACCTGGGCTAGACCAGTGGCCAGATGCTGCCCAAGCGCTACAGCCCTCGAGCCTCCCAGGAGGTCCACAGTAACCAGTGGCATAGGAAGCACACTCTAACCAGAGACAACACTGCCTGCCTCTAAGGAAACCAACCCTAACTAAGCTCACCGAGCTCTACCTGCTTCCAAGGAGACCAGTTTCACTCAGAGACTACCACCCCCCCAAGGCCAGTTAACACCACAGAGAACCAGATGGCCAGAGGCAAGCACAAGATCATAAATGACAGAACCCAATACAATTTGGCACCATTAAAACCCAGTTCTCCCATCACAGCAAGCCCTGGCTATCCTAGCAGGCGTGAAGAGCAAGATAATGACCTAAAATCCCATTTCATGAAGATGATAGAGGATATAAAGAACTCCCTTGAAGAAATACAGGAAAACATAGTCAAATGGGTAGAAGCCATTAAAGTAGAAAAAAATTAATCCCTTAAAGAAATACAAGAAAATACAATCAAGCAGGTGCAAGAATTGAACAAAATGGTACAAGAACTAAAAATGGAAATAGAAATAAAGAAAACATAAAGGGAGGCATTTCTGGAGATGAACAACTTAGGAAACAGAACAGGAGCTACAGATGCAAGCATCAACAAAATACAGGAAACAGAAGAGAGAATCTCAGGTATAGAAGATACCATAGAAAATATTAACATGTTGGTCAAAGAACATACAAAGTTTTAAAAGTTCCTAACCTAAAATATCCAGGAAATTCAGGACACAATGAAAAGAACAAACCTAAGAATAATAGGAATAGAAGAAGCTGAAGATTCCCAGTTCAAAGGGCCAGAAAACATCTTCCACAAAATTGTAGAAGAAAATCTCCCTAAACTAAAGAAAGATGGCCATAATTGTATAGGAAACCTACAGCACACCAAATAGATTAGGCCAAAAATGTAAATCTTCTTGTCACACAATAATCAAAATACTAAATGCACATAATAAAGAAAGGATTTTAAAAACTGTAAGGGGAAAAGGCTAAATAACGTACAAAGGCAGACCTATCAGAATAATACCAGACTTCTCAACAGAGACTCCAAAAGCCAGTAAATCCTGGACAGATGTTACCCAGACCCTAAGAGAACACAAATGCCAGCCCAGGATACTATGCCCAGCAAAACTTTGAATCATCATAGATGGAGAAATCAAGATATTCCATAACAAACCCAAATTTAAACAACTCCTTTCTACTAATCCAGCCCTGAAGAGGATACTGGAATGAAATTCCCAATACAAGGATGGCAACTACACTCAAGAAAACAGAGGAGACTAAATAGATCACAAAGAAACCAAAAGAAGAGAATCATACACATAATAACACAACATCTAGCAACAAAAATAACAGGAACTAACAATCATATGTCTTTAGTATCTCTCAAAAATCAATGGACTCAGTGCCCCAATTTTTAAAAAGAACAGGCTAACAGAGTAGATATATAAGCAGGATTCATCATTTTGCTACAAACAAGAAACACAAGTCAGTGACAACGACAAACACTACTTCAGAGTAAAAGACTAGAAAAAAAGTTTCCAAGCAAATGGTCCCAAGAAACAAGCAGGACTTGTCATTCTAATTTCCAATAAAATAGACTTTCAACCAAAATTTATCAAATGAGGTGGGGTAGGATAATTCATACTCATCAAAGTAAAAAATCTACCAAGAAGAAGTCTCAACATCTATGCCCAAATGCAAAGGCACCCACATTCATAAAGGAAACTTTACTAAAGCTCAAAACACACACTGAAACTCACACTATAATAGTGAGAAACTTCAACACCCCACTCTCGCCAAAAGACAGGTCATTGAAACAGAAACTAAACAGAGACACAGTGAAACTAACAGAAGTTATGAACCCAATGGATTTAACAGATATCTATAGAACATTTCACCCCAAAACAAGAGAATTTACCTTCTTTTCAGCACCTCATAGAACCTTCTCCAAAATTGACCATATAATTGGACATAAAACAAGCCTCAACAGATACCAGAAGATTGGAATAATCCCATGCATTCTATCAGATCCCCACAGACTAAGGCTAGACTTCGATAACAACAAAAACAACAGAAAGCCCACATACTCAGGAAAACTGAACAACTCTCTGCCCAATGATAACTTGGTCATAGAAGAAATAAAGAAAGAAACCAAAGACTTTTACAAATCATTGGTGTAACTTTGTAGGGGGAGAAGCTGATACTGAAATCTGGTTCCCTAATTGTTTCTTGGTTATAAAGATGGCAGAAGCTAATCATTGGGCTAATGAAAAGAGGTAGTATTTCTAGGTCCCAGGAGGAAGAAAAATGGCTTTTCAGCTAGGCTTTAGAGAGAAGAGCACAAAACATGTAAGATCTGGGGGCTACTAGAACCAATGGCAGCCTCAACCACTGGCAAAATTCTAATATAATAAGATTGCTGGGCTGGTGAGATGGCTCAGTGGGTAAGAGCACCCGACTGCTCTTCCAAAGGTCCTGAGTTCAAATCCCAGCAACCACATGGTGGCTCATAACCATCTGTAACAAGATCTGACGCCCTCTTCTGGAGTGTCTGAAGACAGCTATAGTGTACTTACATATAATAAATAAATAAATCTAAAAAAAAAAAAAAAAAAGATTGCTGATGAGTTTAGAGCAATGGGTTCTTCGCCCAGCAGTTGTGCTATCTGGCTGATTTTTAAATATTAAAGCTGTCTGGTGTTTTCCACTCACAGCAACTCAGGAGGGTAGGAGAAAAGGCACAGTTAGCCATTGAGTGATTGGCCAATGGAGACCAGAGTAGCTTAACAAAGCTAGTTGTGGGAACTGGGTAAAACGGCCATTGCTGGCACTGGGCAAGGAGCGAGTGTGTTTTTAAAGTTACATGCAATGAGCTGGAGAGATAGATCAGCAGTTAAGAGCATTCACTGCTCTTCCAGAGGTCCTGAGTTCAATTCATAGCACCCACATGGTAGCTCGCATCCATCTGTAACAGGATCCGATGCCCTCTTCTGGTATGTCTGAAGACAGCTCAGTGTACTCATCATATATATATAAAATAAATAAGTAAAATCTTTAAATTTGCATGCAGCATAACTCTTACCAAGCAAGTGAAAGATCTGTATGACAAGAACTTCAAATCCCTAAAAAAAGGTATTGAAGAAGAACTCATAAGTTAGAAAGATCTCCCATGCTCATGCATAGGTAGACTTAACGTAGTGAAAATGACCATCTTACCAAAAGCAAATCTATAGATTCGATACAAACCCCACCAAAATTCCAACACAATTCTTCACAGCTATGGAAAGAGCAATTCTTAATTTCATGTGGAAAAACAAAAATCCTAGGATAGCCAAAACTATTCTCAACAATAAAGGAACTTCCCTGACCTCAAGCTGAACTACAAAACAATAGTGATTAAAACAAACAAACAAAAACATGGTACAGAGGCAGAGTTCAATCATTGGAATAGAATTGAAGACCCAGTAGTAAACCTATACACCTATGGACACTTGATCTTTGACAAAAATGCAAAAACAGACAGTGAAAAAAAGAAAGCCTCTTCAATAAATGGTGCTGGTATAACTGGTGGTCTGTATGAAGGAGAATGAAAATAAACCCATGTTTATCACCTTGCACAAATCTCAAGTCCAAGTGGATCAAGGACTTCAACATAAAACCAGATACACTGAGTCTGATAGAAGAGAAGGTGGGGGGAAAGCCTTGAACTCATTGTCACAGGGAAAATTTTTTCTGAACAAACCACCAATGACTCAGGTGTTCAAGAATTAATAAATAGGACCTCATGAAACTGAAAAGATTCTGTAAGGCAAAAGACATCAGAAACCTACAGATTGGGGAAAAATCTTCACAAACCTACATCTGACAGAGGACTAATATACAAAATATATAAAGAAATCAAGAAGTCAACCTCCAAAAACCCAAACAACCCAATTAAAAATGGGGTAAAGAGCTAAACAGAGAATTCACAACAGAAGAATTTTTCTTTTTTTTTTCTATATATATATATTCCTATTCCTATTCCTATTCCTGGCCCTGGTATTACCCTATACTGGGGCATAGAACCTTCACAGAACGTAGGGCCTCTCCTCCCATTGATGACCGACTAGGTCATCCTCTGCTACATATACAGCTAGAGCCACAAGTCCCACCATGTGTTTTCTTTGATTGGTGGTTTAGTCCTAAGGGATTCTGGGGGGGTACTGGTTAGTTCATATTGATGTTCTTCCTATGGGGCTACAAACCCCTTCAGCTCCTTGGGTACTTACAACAGAAGAATCTTGAATGGCTGAGAAGCACTTAAAGGAATGTTCAAAGTCCTTATCAGAGAAATGCAAATCAAAATGACCCTGAGATTCTTACACCAATCAGAATGGCTAAGATCAAAAACTCAAGTGACAGCACATGCTGGCAAGGATCTAGAAAAAGAGAAACACACCTCCATTGCTGGTGGGATTGCAAACTGTACAACCACTCTGGAAATCAATCTGGCAATTCCTCAGAAAAATGGAAATAGTTCTACCTGAAGACCTAGCTATACTACTGTTGGGCATATACACAAAAAATGTCCCAATATAACGCAATCGTACATGCTCCACCATGTTCATAGCAGCATTATTTATAATAGCCAGAAGCTGGAAACAACCCAGATGTCACTCAACTGACAAATGGATACAGAAAATATGGTTCATTTATACAATGGAATACTATTCAGTTATTAAAAATGGGGACATCATGAATTTTGCAGGCAAATGGATGGAACTTGAAAATATTATCCTGTATGAGATAACTCAGACCCAAAAGAGATACATGGTACATACTCACTGATAAGGGATATTAGCTAAAAAGTACAGAATACCTAGGATATAACTTACAGACTGTAAGAAGTATAACAAGCAGAAATGCCCAAGTGAACAGGTTTCAACCCCACTTAAAAGAGGGAGAGAGAGGGAGAGAGGGAGCTGGGAAGGAGAGAGGAAAGGAAGCGGGAAGGAGAACAGGATCAGATATGGGGGAAGAGGGGACAGGAAAGAAGCCCGGAGTGCCAAGAAAATGAATGCAAATAATCAGTCTCATGGGCTGGGAGGTGGGTGGAAACCCTATAGAGAGTAACAGAGACCCAGGAGGTGAGACACTCCCAGAACTCATTGGGGATGACCTTAGCCAAAATGCCCAGCATCGGGGAAAAGAAACTCAAAGAGTCCACCTCCAGTAGGTAGACAAGGTCTCAAGTGGAAGGACAGGGTTAGTAAACCCACAGTTAAAATTCCTGACCCAGAACTGTTCCTGTCTGAAAGAACAAAAATGGAGAAGAGACTGAAGGAAATGAGTTCCAATGACCAGCCCTACTTGGGATCCATCTCATGGGAAGTGGGAGGGCACCAAGGCCTGATACGACTATGTCTGATATGCTTACAGATGGAAGTCGGGAATGACTGTCCTCTGAGAGGCCCTACCACCAGCTGACTAAGATAGAAGCAGATACTTATACTCCACCATTGGAATGAAAGTTGGGGACCCCTATTGTTGAATTAGGGGAAGGATGAAGCTGAAAAGGAGAGTGACCCCATAGGAAGACCAGCAGTCTCAACTAACCCAGAACCCAGGGAGCTTCCAAAGACTGAGCTACCAAGAGCATACACGGTCTTGTCCAAGGCCCCTGGCACATAAATAGCTGAAGTCTACCTGGTCTTGCCTCAGTGGGAAAATAGGTGCTTAATCCTCGAGAGCCTTGAGACCCCAAGGAAGGGGAAGGTCTGATGGGAGGGAGAGCACTCTCTCGGAGGCAAGGGGAAGGAGGAATGGGATAAGGAACTGTGGGAGGGGGGGCTGAGGGGGGCAACAACTGGAATATAAATAAATAAAGAAAATAATTTAAATTTTAAAAGGAGCTCAGTATAACCAAGGAAATAACAGCAGACCAAATGGACAAGTAGAGTGGGAGAAAAATCTTTGCTAGCTATACTACAGCGATTGGGGAATTAGTTAGACTATATAAAGAACTGCAAAACTTAAATGCAAACAAAAACTGCCAGTTTGAATGAACTAAGCTGATAAAATGAGCAAACAGTTCTTAAAAATAGAAACACCTCACCAGACCCCACCACTTAGTTGCATTTTTAGGGATGTTACTCTCATCCATTCCTTTTGATAGTGCCAGTGTGTCATGCCCCCTTATGGGGAAGGGATCTTCTAGCTAAGTTGGGAGCCTCTATTTCTTTTGCTCACCCCATTCACCTAAACCTAAACTCGCGAGCAGCCCCTCTCCTACTGCTTCTAGCTACTTAACCTACTAAGTCTAACCTATCATTTCCTATGCCAGCCTCTCAGGTAGACCCCCGAGTCTAGGACATCCAGAACCCCTCTGCTGCTAACCATTCTCCTGTTGTCCAATTACAAGACCCTACCAGGTACATCACCCAAGTTCAATACCCTCTTTCTCTCCAGAGCCTCAGAGGACCTAAACCTATCATCTCTGGCCTCCTAAGGGGAAAAAAATCCTTCTCTGTCCTACCTCCTTCCTCCTTTAATATCCCTATACTAGCAGTTAAGAAACATAATGGGACCTACCGCCTGGTTCAAGATCTCAGGCACATTAATTCTGCACTGATTCCTCTACATCTTGTGTTGCTAATCTTTGCACACTTCTTTCCACTATCCCCTCGGGAACTTCTCATTTCTTGGTCCTAGATCTCAAAGATGTGTTCTTCTCTATCCATCTATATGCCCAGTCACAGAACATCTTTGGCTTTACCTGGACTGACCTCGACACCCATTTTCTATCCAACTTACCTGGACTGTTCTACCTCAGGGATTCCAGGATAGCCCACACCTATTTGGTCAGGCTCTGCCTTCCGACTTACTTTCTCTGTCTTTCCCTAAATCTAAGAGTATCCATTATGTAGATGATATTCTTCTCTGCAGTCCCTCTCCAGAAATTAGCCAAGCTGACACCTCTGCTCTTCTAACTTTCCTGTCCAGTTGAGGCTACAGAGTGTCGTCTTCTAAAGTCCAACCTATTGGCACTAACAATTACCCCAACTCAGGAGGCCATTACCTTAGTTAGAAAAAAATCTAATTCAGTCTCTAACCATTTCCTCTAAAAAGGAAAAGATTTTATCATTCCTAGGAATAGCTAGTTTTTTACATTCCTGGGTTCCTTCCTTTTTCCTCCTTTCCCTCCCCTTATATGAAGCAGCATTAGACTCCACCCATGAACTTCTCAAACATGTTACCAAGCCTTTTCAAAAACCCCAACAGGCTCTGCTTTAGGCCCAGGCCTAAATCTTTTGTTTTTAAAGGGCTGAGAGAGGAGGTGGGGTTTTTACACCTCCCTGACTTGACCCGTCCCTTCTCCCTCTATGTAACTGAAAAAGAGGGATATGCCCTTGGAATCCTAGGCCACAAACTGGGACCCTCTTTTGCATCTGTAGCATACCTGTCCAAAAAAAAAAAAAAAAAAAAAAAAAAAAAAATATATATATATATATATATATATATATATATATATATATATACCTAACCATCAAGGGATGGGCACCTTGTATATGCAAGTTAGCAGCCACAGAACTCCTTATTTGAGAGTCAAAAAAACTAACCTTTGGGTAACCTATCACTGTCTTCTTTTCTCATAACCTGTCACAGCTTCTAACTTACAAAGGCTTAAAAACTCTATTTCCCTCCAGGGTTCTTTCCCTTCGGGGAGCACTAATAGAAGACTCTACACTTACTTTCTAATCATGCCCACCTATTAGCAGGTCCAGGCTGAGAGGAGAGAACCGGGTCCAGTCTCTCTGGGGCTGAAGTGGGATGGTGAGTGTCACAGCTGGGATCTCCTGCCTTCCAGAGAAAAACCACCCCAAGCTGAGAGTCTGCTGAAGCAGGAATTCATTTAATTGTATCAATCTTTTGTTTATAAAGGGCTGAGAGAGGAGGTGGGCTTTTTGCTGAGGTGAGATGACAGGGGGAAGGTAAGGGTGACAAAGTGTATAGGGTGACTGACAAGTCAACAAAGTTACTCTATGTCAGCAGTAGCTAGGCAAAGACAGGCTTAAGCAGGTTATGCTGAATCACTCCAATAAGGAAATGACTGAGATAGTTCTCTCTCTCTCTCTCTCTCTCTCTCTCTCTCTCTCTCTCTCTCTCTCTCTCTTTCTTCCTTTC
>NC_034601.1:15524554-15535239 GCF_900095145.1 Mus pahari
GGCAGCTAGAGCTGTGGCCCTTAGGGGCCTAGACTTGTGACACCCTCCACAGGACATTCTTACACTACAACAGGCATCCCCACACCTACCGCCTGACACTCATCAAACTCTATCCTATAGTCACCAGTTCTTTCATCCTAACAGTCAAGCACTGTCTTATTTTGTTAAAACCCATCTACAGCCTACTCCCAAGGACTTAACATTTCTTAAAATCATCACGGCCTCTTGTAAAATCTTCCAGATGTCAGACGCCAACTCCAAGTATCATAGCACCTTTTTTCCTACCCAGTAAGCTAGAGGTTCCCTTCCTAGAACTGACTAGCAACTTGACTCTACCCAACTGTCAAACGTGCCCAGTACCTCCTGGTCTTGGTAGACACCTTCTCAGGGTGGGTAGGGTCATTCCCCACCATCAACAAAAAGTCTCAGACAGTGTCTGATCTCCTCTTTCAAGAGATCATTCCCCAGTTTGGTGTCCCAGCCTCCGTCCAGGCAGACTGTGACCCCCAAATTCACCTCCCAAGTGTCTCAAACTCTATCTAAAGCCCTCAACCTCCCCTGGTGTTTTCATGTTCCCTATCACCCCCACTGTTCAGGAAAGATAGAAAGAACTAACCGCTCCCTAAAAACCACTCTTGTCAAATTGTCGCAGGAACTTCACTTCAGTTGGGTAAAACTTCTCCTCCGGCTCTTTTTAGGTTATGGGCTCTCCCCAAGCGACCTCTTTTCATCTCATCTTTTGAATTCATGTATGAACTCTGTTCCTAACTCCTAGTCTTTCACCTAAATGTTCTTCCCTTCTGGATTACCTACTTAACCCCATTACTTTGCCACCTCTGCTCTCTCCTATGGAACTTTGCTGACCACCGTCTACCACGACCTAACACCCAGTCCATCATTTTTGTCAATAAAATAGAACACTGCCATCTATCCTAACTTAAAACACTTATAATCCTACACTTGACTTATGTCCTGGCTTTAGATTGTAACACCATCTGAAAACTGTCCTCTCAAATACGTTCTCTCAATGTTAAATCGCCTGTGTTGTTTATGAGACTATAATTAGTCTTTCAACCCCGTCAGAAATCTGCCCACCTGTACAGCCCCAGTAAGTCAGGAAGTTGGAGCATCTGTCTTCAGCCTTCTGGCCCAGGATCATCTGACAGGCCTTCGAAAAACAGGAGTTATTAGGGACTAACCTATTCTGTCTCAGCAGAACTAAGCTGCCCTAACCTGTAAATTGTGTCCTTTCAAGAACAGTAGAGATCTGCAGGAGAGATTGGCACTTTCTGCCCAGTGGTGACCTAACCACAATGTACAGCCTCACCTGGAGGTGAGATCCTCAGCTGCTTCTTTGAATCCATGAATGGGAAGCTGTTAGGAGCAGATCTGCCTCAACAAAAGTGAATAAATAACATTAAATGTTCACATTCTGTGGGTTTCTGACATTTTTGAAAACCAACTATCTATGTAAAGTAATCTAGACTGTCTCAGTTAACCACTCTCAACTATTTCTAGTTAGATATCTTGAAAAGACCCTAACAATAAACTCAGAGCCATGAATTTGTTATTTAGCCCTTAACTCATAGGCTTAATCATCTCAGGTAAGTTTATAATGACAGATATAGAAGGACTGGGTCTAAGCCCTATACTTGTAAAATTTTTGTATCAATAGAAGAAATTTGTACCAATGAAAACCTTGATTTTGCATCAAAATAAATTCTGTACCAAAATAAGAAATTATGACTTCAATTTAGTAACAATTATAAAGATTTCTACCAAGAGAGATTATGGCTATACAATCGCTCTAGCTATTTCCTCCCTGTTCCAATAGGACCATTTCTACATTCCCTAAAAAGGCAACCTCTAGCCCCAAAGCCCAGGGTACTACCATAAGACTCTTCATAAGTTCTTCAAGCTGTATATGGGCATTGAGATGTTTTTGAGGATCAGGAGAAGGATGGGGGAAATGGGAGAGTTGGTTGGCTTTAAGAAGGCCACACCAATGATTGTATTAGTTTCTGATGTCTGTGTCCTGACTGGATCCAGCTGAAAGTTCAAGATATCAGGAGTTCAAGAAGGTCAGTTCAGCATGTCTGACCATGAGATTCATCAAGGCTATATATTCTGTAATATACAAATCTCAAAACAAAATTTTAGTATCATCATGATAACTTTTTTGTTGGGTTCTCTGTAATCTTGTTCTCTGGGGGGTCTCCCTTTATCAAATCTGATCCATATTCTCTGGAAGGAGTATAAACTGTAATCACCTTTTCAAAAAATGCAAAGGCAAAACCTTTCTCCCAAATCAGCATATCCTTGAGCCAGTAACCAGAAAACCTTTATATTTGCCTCTCTCCCAGAGGAATAATATAACCACAAAACTCAAAATCACAGCCCTTTTGGAAATAAAAACCATCTAAAACAAATGAAGTAAACTAAAATACTGTATGTGCCTATTCTTAGGACTTTTCGATTTGCCAAGCATAATAATAACCCAAGATTCCCATGGAGCCCATGTTAGACAGAATTTGAGTATCCTGTGAAGCATATTAAAAGCAAACTATCTTCATACCATCTTACTGTTCAGCCTAGAGCAACCATCTTGTTATACCATCTATCGGTTCAGCTCTCTGCCTGGAGCCACAGGCATTAATTTTATTAATACATGTTACAATCTCTATCTGTTGAGCTCTCTACCTAGAACTACAAACATTTATTAATTAATATCTGTTGTAGCAGGTAATTATCACTGCCCTCTCTACTGACTAGTTTTCCCTATCCTAGTTCCAAACAGCGGGCAAAAATTCCCACGTGATTTGGACAAAATCTATATATAAATCTTTCCTAAAAACAAATAATCCCAATTTTATAAATTCACAGTTCAAACCATCACTGCCTTAAGAAGTTGGCAATTTCCATCCTCCTCCTACTGACTCAGCAGCCTGCAACTCCCCACAGCAGAGGACCTCAGAGGCTGCTTTCTTTGTTTCAATTCCTGAGCTTGAGTCCATGTGACTCATCTCAGCGCTACCCAGCTACTCACTTAAAACACACACACACACACACACACACACACACACACACACACACACAAACTCTCTCAGCCTAATAATCTTAAATGTCTAGTGGATTCTTGTCCAATAGGTTGTTTCTCCTCCTGTTGAGGGAAATATTAAAATGAACAGCAAATTACCTCACTATGCCAGGCACTCGTGGGCCACATGGCTCCAGCAAGGTGGTCTCATCTCAGCAGACTCTGGCCCAAAGCTCCAAAATCTCTCCACCCAGCTTGCTAAATCCCCACGGCTGGGTCACTACCACGCCAGCCCCATGCTTTAAAACTCCCATGGCCTTTGTGATGTACAACCCATGCTTTGCTGCCATACCTTTCTCTCTTGAACCCAGTCAGACTGCTGCATGAAGGAAACATCACACAAACTTAGTTCAGAAACAATAGTAATTCAATCGCTGAGCACAACTAGAATCCTAATCTTGTAAGCTGTATTAAATCTAAATCCTCCAGTGGTGAATCCTTGCAGGTTCACCATAAGCCGGGAGACACTAGTAGCTACATCTTGCCCTCTCGCTATCCCTGTCTGGGCAGACTGTTTTAAAACATCCAGGACATGTTTTGCAGGAATACTAAACTTCCTAGACTGTAACAGATCTATAACCTTGATACCTCATCTCTGTCACAGTGCCCTACAGTCCAGAACATGTCAACTCTCTGTGGCACTCAGGTATATTATCATCGTCTACCTGTCAGCTGGTCAGAAGTTTGCACATTGGTGTTTCTTTTCCCTGAATTAGGAGTAAGTCATGGAAAAAAAAGCCTCTACCAATCCCTGTGGTAGACACAATACCTGCCCAACATCACAAGAGGGCAGTTCAAATAGTGCCATACTGGTTGCTGCAGGAATAACTATAGGTGTTGGTACTGGAACAGCAGGGCTGACTACCTCGCTAGCTCCCTAACGTTATCTCCCTCCTCCAATCAGTTCTCTTTCCAACTTGATTATGGTCTTCAAGAAGTGACCCAAACTATGCTCTTCCTCCAAAGACAGATCAATTCCCTGGCATCAGAGGTGCTTCAGAACTGACAGGGACTAGGTGTTCTTAAGGTGATCTTTGCCTTTTTCTCCAAGAAGAATTCTGCTTCTATGTCAATGACTCCAGTATAGTGAGAAACAAAATCCAGCAGCTACAATCAGACATCCAAAAATGCAGGGAACAGCATGAGGCCTCTAATTCCTAGGTTTTCTAAAACCCTGTATGGAAATGAATATTACCCTTCCTAACACCTCTCCTTCTCATTTATCTGGCTTTACTATTTGCTCCCTGCCTCATTAACCTCCTTTCCACATTCCTCCAATAACAAATTCAAAAAATTTCTAACCAAACAATTAATCAGTTTCTTTTACAGAATTACCAACCACTGTCCACAGAGGAGCCAGATGCCAACAACTATCAAATAAGCCCAGATTTTGAGGGTCAGCTGCACCCCAAAATTGATGACACCCCTAAACAGCAGGAAGTAGTTTAAGAGATCCAATGCCCCATTCCTGCCTCACCATCACCTGCCCCCCTTTTTTCCTCTCTTTATGATAATTACAAGAGAGGAATGTTAGCATCAGGTGTATCTATATACAAGCAGATCTTTACAGCCAGCTCTTCAACCCAGCTATGAGACACATCATTTCCAGGCTGCTCCTGCATCTGTTGCCATGGCACCCACTGCACATCCCTTTGTACAGGTGCCACATGCATCGCAACCTACAATCTCCTTTTTCTCTTCTCCTTCCTTCTCATCCTCTCAGAGGTTGCCTCTACCAATAAAACTATATAAAAGCTCATCAAACAAGCTGTGTGGGGGTGGAGGGGGGAAGGGTCACCACTTCTCCTTCAGGTGAAGGACTACCCCAATGCATTGGACCAATAAGTTCCTCTTGCTTTTTGCATCAATTCCCAGTTCTGTGTCATTCACTCAGGGAGTCCCTGGTAAGCTAAGGCTCACCAGAGCCTTACAATAGCATGCTAGGTATCCAACCATGTGTACTTAGTATGAAAATGTCACAGCAATTGGCAAGAAAAGATGTAAAAATAAGGATTAGATGGAGGAACTTCCTATATTTTTACCATGGTGTTGTGGAGCCCCAGCTTTAACACTCCCCAAAACCTATTCCCCAGATCATTAGAAATGTGGCCAGTAAAGAGCTCTTTGTTCTCAAAATCCGGCAGGGAGCTTTCTGTCCCTTCGCCTGACAGCTAGCTAGGCAATTATCGGCAGTTGCCCCAGCCAGGCGCCCATCTCCCCGTGTTTGGGACCAGGAATGTGCACCAAAAGATAGCCTATGACCCCTTTGCCAATAAATGAAGCCAGGTGTTATTTTCCTAACCCCTGTGGAATGTTTACCAAAGATAACTCCGCCAGAAGACAAGCTGTAACTCATCCCCGCTCTAATGATATTTACAAAACTCCCCCTTTTGTGATCTTACCAAGGACAGTTCTGCCGGAGAAGAGCAGTAATTCTCTTACTCCCCATTTCTTGTGATCCTACCAAGGACAGCTCGGCCAGAGAAAAAGTTGTAATTCACTTCTACCCCCTTCCCCCCTGCTGTGGGTTTGCCTTCAAAACCCCCTACTGTTAGGACAAAGGGTCGAACTCATCATCTCTTGTGTGAGTTAGGAGTTCAGCCTCGGCTAGCCGATTGAATAAACCTCTCATGCGATTTTGCATCAAGACCGGTTTCTCTTGAGTTTGGGGGGTGTCGTTTCATCCCGGGATCTGGGCGAGGTCTTCCCTTGTTTTGGAGGCCTTACAGTATACTTACTGTTAAACCTTCAGGAAGCAGGAAGACAGATCAGACTTTGGACTCAGCAAGTCTAGAAAATGTTAAACATCAGCTATGTGGTGGTTGCTGCACACTGGAACTGACAGTCTCTCATCATGAATGTCCCTGGTCTTAGTTAGGATTTGTATTGCTGTGTCAAAACACTATGACCAAAAAAGCAAGCAGGGGAGTTTATTGGGCTTACACTTCCAAATTGCTGTTCATTGCACAAGGCAAGATCCTGGAGGCAAGAGCTGATGCAGAAGCTATGGAAGGATGCTGCTTACTGACTTGCTTCACATGGCTTGCTCAGCTTGCTTTCTTATAGAATCTAGGACTACCAGCCCAGGGACGGGACAACCCACAACGGACCAGGCCCTTCCCAACTGATCACTAATTGGGAAAATGCCTTACAGCTAGATTTCATGGAGGCATTTCCTCAACTGGGGCTCCTTCCTCTCTGATGACTCCAGCTTATGTTAGATATCTAGTTTTAATGGAAACACACATAAACATCTCTGCTGTTACTTCTTATTCAATTTATGATTTGAATTTATGTTTCAATTTTCGTGAACTCTTGAAAAAAGATGCTCGGAACACCATATGATCATGTATCCTGAGAAAATAAGGTAAGGACTAAGAACAAAGACACAGATTTTTTTCTTAGAGATAGGCTCCCACCCCCTTTTTTTTTCCTCTTAGAAATAAAGACTAGAATCTCTTTTCAATGTTTTTGTTCCTTCATGAGAGTGAGAGTGACTTTAAATAAACTCCCAGCCTTGGGGCACGCAGGACCTGCAGAGAAAAGAACAAAGGACCTCTTTACTTAACAACCACCCCCTAAGCACCCACTGTTTTATAATAGGGTGTTAATTCATCTGAACCCATGGCTTCTGGCCTCAGAGTAACTTAGAAGCAACCTTTACTCTAGCAGAAGGACGTTTTGCTCCCCTCCCCTGCCAAGGTTTCCCCCCTCAACTACCTTCCAGAGAGGACTCAACTTGGGATACAGCTCTCTGCACTTACCCTGACTCTATTGCCTGTCCGTGGATCCTGCTCCCCGTGACTGTCTTGTCTGACCTCAGTGGAAGAAGATGTATGAACCTATTCCTGGAGTGACTTGAGTCCAGGGTAGGTTGGTTCCCCAGGAGGTGAAAGGGGAGAAGGGGAGGGGGGAGGGGGCGTGTGAAGGGAGGGACTGGGAAAAGAAGGAGGGCTGTGATCAGGATGCAAAGTGAATGAATGAATGAATGAATAAATAAATAAATAAATAAATAAATAAATAAATAAATAAATGGGGAAAAAAGGAAAGAAATGAGATCGGGAACCAGAGAAACATCTCAGCAGTTAAGAGCACTGAGCGTTCTTACAGAGGACCCAGGTTTGATTCACAGTACCAACATGGCTGTTCACAAGTGTCTGTAACTCCATTCGGGGGTGGGTGGGGGGGCAATCTGACAGCCCTGTCTGTCCTCTATGTGCACTGCATGCATGTACTGCACAGACATACATGTACATATAACACCTATACACATTAAATAAATAAATAAATTTTTAAAAAAATGGAACCACAGAGGATCTTTGAAAAGTACCCTCATGAGTGATTGACCTGTTCTCAAGTTAATTGGAACTATCTTTGTAGCAATATAAAAAAATAAGCTGTTTGACACACTTGGTATGCTACACAGCTCTATGCCAACTTGATACAAGCTTAAGTCACCTGACAAGTGGGAACCTCAGTTTAGAAAATGCCTCCAAAAGATTGTGCTGCAGGCAAGCCTGTATGGCATTTTCTTGATTAGTGATTGATGAGGAAGGCCCAGCCCATTGTGGGTGGTGGTATCCCTGGGCTCATGGTTCTAGGTCCTATTAAAAAGGCAGGCTGAATGAACCATGAGGAGCAAAGCAATAAGCAATACCCCTCCATGGACTCTACATCAGCTCCTGACACCCAGTTTCTGCCGTGCTTGAATTCCTGTCCTGACTTCTTTTGATGATACACAGTGTTGTGGAAGTATAAGCCAAATAAACCCTTTCCTCCCCAGTTTGTTTTGGTCATGATGTTCCATTACAGCAATAGTAACCCTCATGGGGTGTTCTATTTCAGCAGGTGATGCACTGTACTATATCAGTCTTTAGAATTCCCACAAGAAAGTATGTCATTACCATATATGACCCCTTGCTCTTGAACTGCTCAATCTCAAGAACTATGAGAAATACATTTCTTTTCTTTACAATTTTCCCAGAAGACATTCTGTTGTAATAACCCAAAGCACAGTATGATACTATTACGTGTCTTACTTTCCAACTTCAACTGATGACTACAGCCCTAACACTCCAAGCATCTCAGTTATCAACCAATAAATGCCTTGAACATCACCTTCCATCTATATTATTCTTAGCCTCATGTTTTATTGACTGATAAATTTAAATTTGCTCTCCTGCAAAATTCATCCCAAGTGAGAGCAGGATGTGGATGTACTAAAAAATATTTGCTTTCAACTTCATTTAAAACAAGTCATTAGTGTTCAGTTGATATTCAGTTGGTATTCAGTCCAAACTTAATTTTTGTTTTGGTTTGATTTTAGGCATTTATTTATTTATTTAACGTCTATGGATTTTTGCCTGCATATATATCTGAGCGGCATGTGTGCCTGGTGCATTGAGAGGCGAGAAGAGAGTATCAGATCTCCTGGTACTGCAGTTATAGGCAGTTTGTCAGCTGCCACAAGGATACTGGGAATTGAACCTGAGCACTCTAGAGGAGCAGCCAGTGTTCTTAACAACTGAGCCCCGTTTTTGTTCTTTATAGTGCTCCCACTAACCAGGACAGAGGGCTCTTATTTTTTGCAGTGCCCTTCTGACTTACTGCCCCCCACAAAACTCAACTGGTGAAACAATAATTATTTGAATTTTTATTTTTTTAAAGATAAATTCTACGTTCTACAATATAAAATCAGTTTTCTTAATCCGAGGTTGAGGATGTAGCTTAGTGAGAGAATCCTTGCCTGGATTTCCTAATCTGAGAATATTAGCTGATCCATCACAATACATGGTTGTTTTCAATTCACACATCTCCATACAGAAAGATAAAAGTATGCTATGTCTGTGAGGCACAGAGTATAAACAGGGCTCTTTGGAGTGAAGTTGGTTTTTAGGGAGAGATGGGGACTTCAGTCATAGCCTTCCATATTTAGTCAAGTAACAGTGTAGAGGGAAAAAGAGGCAAAGATTTTCAGGTAGATGCTTTCTCTGGATGAGAGCTGCTTCCATGGGAGAAGAGGCCTTAATCCTGGACAGAGACTAAAGTGGCTCACATGTGGACAGCTAAGAGGAGAGGGCACAGCTCACCCAGTACAGAAGGGTATCTGTTGAGATTCAAGCAGTCACTTCCTGTAGAACCTTGCTTCCCTCACCCCAATCAGGTTGGGTTGGATTTGCCTTCTATTAGCCCCTTCCCCCACCTCTATCATTTTGACACTCTCTACTGGAAATACCTGTTCAGGTGACCATTCACCTGCTATAATCCAAGTGTCATGTGAGGGCAAGAACTGTATCTTGATATTTGTGTGGCCCTAGTATTAAAGACACAGAACCTGACATATGTGTTAATATATAAAATATGGTAAATAAAATGGTAAATGTCTTAGGCACGTGTTTCTCTGACTACCAAAAAATTAATGAAGGCACGTTGAAGCGCAAAGTAAGCATGCAATTTTACCAAGTCTTGATCCTTAGCTCCACTCCAACACAAGTCCTAAGTCCTTAAAAGTCCTGGCAAAGAAGAAGTTTCAAATGCACCCCAAATAAACGTCGTCTCTGTTTAGCCATGTGGTTTGTTTTCTGTCCTCTTGTCTAGCTCCATGGGACCTCATGCTTATTTTAATTCTAAAACTATCTTTTTGCATAAATACTTCTGGAAAGTACTATGCTACAGGTGGGATATAGAGCATTCACTAAAATAGAGTCAGATACAGGCACCCTGTGATCTTAAACTCTAAATGTCTACTGGTCCTTCCTGGCCTCCCAAACCCCAGAGATTCTGTGGCTTCCTCTGAGTCTCATTTACAATTTAAAATTATAATACATGGATACAGCAATTCCATAGCAATTTAAAAACATCTAGAAGGTGTTTAGAAGTTCAAACTTAAATAACACCTACTAAAGTATTTCTATTTTGTCAGGGATACTTGTTGGCATTTAGTCTAGGCTCCACCCCACAGTTACCTGCCAGGTGTGCCTGACTCACTGTAAAAGGGGCTGCTTGCCCCTGAGCGTTTCTGCGTCACGCACAGGCGCCATGTCTGCGTGGGCAGAAAACACCTTGGACTGGGTTCATACTGAAGAGCTAAACTTCCTAAAATAGAGATGAGCTGCAAGAAAGAACATTATTTATTAATTACACACGGGAGAACCCAACCCTCTCCCGCATGTCCCATTGTCTCTGCTAAGTGTCTCTCTCAATGTCGCATGTCTCAATCCTCAATCAATATGGCGCGTGGTCCAATCCTCAGCGGAGCTGTGTCCAGAAGGCGGGTCCAATCGAGTGGGCGGTGACGACATTGGTGTTCGGTCCGGGCGACGAGTGGGCGTTGACAGTGGGCGGTCTGAGGACGCTGTATCCAGGACGCTGTATTCCAGATCCGGGGAGCAACTCTTAGCGTGTCTGCAAGGGGCGCAATACAATGCTTAGAGGGAGGCAGGCGAGACCCAACATGCCCCCTCCTCTCTCTCTGGCCTTCTTGCTCTCCCTCTCTCCCCATTCCTCTCCCCCTGCCCCTCTTTCCACATGCTCATGACCAGTCTCTCTCTCTCTCTCTCTCTCTCTCTCTCTCTCTCTCTCTCTCTCT
>NC_034601.1:15535359-15544419 GCF_900095145.1 Mus pahari
AATCCCACACATCTCCTTTCCCTTCATGTCTGCCCTCAGCCCATGCAACCTCCGCCCTCAACAGAGAATAAAATAAGACAGATTAAACAAAAGTATTTTTCTGGAGGCTGTAGTGTGTCACAGTGTGTTACAAAGTGTACCCTTTTGGCCATACATCTTTACTTGCAAATTGTTGGGGTCTCCCAGCTCCTTGTTGCTGCCAAGCCTACCTTGCTGTTACACTAATCACTCTCCTTCAAAGCGCCAGCCCCCTACAGGCGCTGAAACCCACTAGAGAGTTGCTGTGTCTCCACCGCCTACCAAGAGGACCCCCAAATCTCCCAGAATGCAGCATCCTTGGACTGCCTACGCCAACAGACACTCATCCCTGCCTAATCCTTGGACCCGCCTATGATCGGACCGCCGCCAGCAACTTCAAAGACTTAGGAGGGGGTTGGGGAATCTTTCCATGTTATTTAAACGGAGTTCGGTTATTAAAAATTGGAGCCTTGATCAGAAATTTGTCTAGGCTTCCATTTTCCTCTTGCACATTCCATTTCAGCCAGCCCACCTCTCAGGATGAACCCAGAATGGATTAAAGTGAGTTTTGCCAGAAACTCACAGCAAATGTTCATTGCAATGAGTCATTGGTCTGGTTTGAGGCCTCTGGCTTCTGTTACACTATCAATATTGGATATTTCTGTTACACTATCAATATCCTCATTTGGACTCCTGTTGGATATTCCACTATTGCCTTTGCCATGGAGACCCCGCAGCTTAGGACACTCAGGATTCACAGACTCCAGCAGATCATAAATGGGATCGATGTTGAGGTGAGCCAACGCACAACCCAGGATCAGGCTGGAGAGAGAGCTGAGTTGATCAGCCTACCCGCTTTTCTGGGCTGTCACCACCAGGGGGAGCTCTCTAGCACTGCTCTGATTAGTTCACCAAATGCTTCAGCTGGCAAGGAGCAGGAGCAGCTATATCAGGGTCCCTTCAGCAGAATCTTGCTGGCATGTGCATTAGTATCTGGGTTTGGTGGCTGATGATGGGATGGATTCCCGGATAGGGTAGTCTTCTCTTACCTTTTTATAAAACACAGCAATAATGAAAATTGGTCAGTCCAAGGAAACCAATAATAGGAGTCATCCAACTTTTGCCTGGTCTTCCATATCTACATAGAGCATTCCATCCTTACTACCATTTTGTGATAGCCGATGAGGGACAATACACACACACACACACACACACACACACACACACGCATGGCATCACTTACTGAGGTCTTGCCAGTTTACATATTAACTTGTGTAAATTTAGGGATCGTACATCACACAAAGACATCCTCTGCAGCAGCAGAGTCACACTTAGGGGTGCACAGTTTAAAGATCGATCGGCACTTAGGCAGGATTTCAATACAAATGAGTTCCCTTCAGCACTGCCCCTTGCAGAGGCCCAGATACAATTCTATAGGCCACATACCAGGAACAAAAAAAGCTCATGGATGCATTTACATTACAGATGTTTTAAGTTAACACTTCTGAATAAGGTAAACAGTTTTCCATGGGAGTTGCTAAGCTCCATGGACATCATCTTCTAAAACTCGAATAACAACCACAGGAACTTACAACATGCCTCAAATTCCTCAAATGTCTTCTGAGACTGCAATTTACTGCCTACAAACATCCCGTAGCTTTTCAAAACTTTTCAAAACCTAAGGCTGTACCAAAGTGTCAGCAAAGTCCCTCCTTGTACAGTTTGAGGCTAAGGCTCTGTCCCTCCCTGGGCCAGTATCACAGTCAATATTCTCAGTTTGACCAAGTAAGGTCAGTAAGGAAATGCAGTTCACAGTGCTGAAGTTCCCAGTAAGTCACTGGGTTTTTTAAAAGAATTACGTTTACAAATCTCCCTATCCTAGCCTCTCATTATACTAAAATAAGCCATTCTCTATACTCTTTAGCATCAACTACTCCTTTATTTATTTTTTTTTAGTTTTATTTATATTATGTGAATGGGTATTTTGCTTGCATGGATATATGTGCATGCCTGGTGCCTATGGAGGCCTGAAGAAGGTGCTTGAATCCCTGAAACTGTAGCTACCTGAGTAGCACCATGTGGGGGTTGGAAGTTAAACTCAGGTACACTGAAAGAATAACCAGTAATCTTAACCACTGAGCCATCTCTCCAGCCCCCTCAACCACTTCCAATGCTTGTAAAGTTATAAGAACATAAATATAATATTTAAAGATATTTTCTCCACTATGTCATTTAATAAGTCCGTATTGAATATTATCTTCAAAGTGAACTGGGGGTAGCCCTAGTCCTTTAAGAAGATTTGCAGGTGCCAAAGCCAATGTAGTGTCCTATGAAAAGTTCCTGGCTCTCCCTGAGCTTTCTACAAATGGCAGACTGTAGAAAGACTGGGCTCACAGGCCTTTAGCTTCCTTCCTCAATCTGGGCTGTAAGTAAGCTCCCTGGTGAAGTTGCTTTTTGTTGGACCTGGAGTTGTGCATGTGGCATAGATCCTTTCACTAGTGACCCTGGAAGTTAACTAAGCCACCATAGAAGCTTCCTTGCAACCACCTCAGATACTGTGTCGGCTACCTGCTGTACAAGTTCCTTTGACACTGTTGTGTGGCAATTATTCCTGGGGTGAGAACAAACATCTACTGAGCCCAATTAGGGAACTGATGACTAACTGAAGGCCACCTTGCTAAACCAATATGTTGTATTGGGGTTACTTACAGGAGTATGATAACTGATTGCTTGCAGCAACACCAAACCCATCTCAGCATGTGTAACATCTCACAAAACTGGGAAACTGGAGCTCACTGCACAATTTAAAAGCAGCTTAACAGGTTGGAGAGTGTCTCTTCAGAAATTATTGACTGGCATCTGCTAGGTTGATCAGTCTAAGCCTCTTCTAAACAGTTCAGCTTGTCCAAAAGTGACTCCAGAAGTCTTTACTGCTAATATACTTGGCAGGAGGGAGAGACTTAGTGAATCTGATCAGTTTCAAGGACTTCCTGAAGCTATTTTGTGTAGCAGGTAGTTTTTGCTACACTGCTTTCAAGTACCGACGAGTCGCAGGCACACACCTGCCTAGGAGCTATCTTGGATCCGCAGATGAAACACATACACACACATTAGCTCATTTTTAAACTCCCTTATAGGCTCTGTGGCTGGGCTCTTCTAAGCCTTCTATGTGGCTAGTATTCCCTTACCTCAAGGAGAAAGGAGCTGCCATGCCTTAGGAGAGTATGGAGGAGAGAAACCATGAAGGCCACCATGGAAAGTTAATGTGCAGGAAAATGAAGCTGAGCCACTATGTAAAAGGGCTAAGGGAGGGCTACTCAAGGGCAGCAAAGATGAAACATAGGAATTAGTATGTAAAAGAGAGGGGGGGGAGAAAGAAAGAAAGAAGTTAGTACTATTAACTTGGACTTATCCGTGGGAGGTAGATTCTAACAGCATGGAGGTTAGGGAGTTGCCCAGCTATTGTGCTGCTTAAGGAATATTAAAATAAACTGGGTGTGTGTATGTGTGTGTATGTGTGTGTATGTGTGTGTGTGTGTGTGTGTGTGTGTCTTTAATTCAGAAACATAAACCTTTGAGGTGGGTAGTAACCCTGTGAAGGGATTTATTACAATATTCATATTACACCTACAGGATGGAATGTTTTACCTTTGCTTGGAACATCCATTTGTTTCACTGCCCTGTAGACATCCTGTCCTGAAATATCCGATTGTTTCACCTCCCTTTTTCATATAAGAAGACTCATAAAAGAGTTTTCCTCCAAGAGAAAAGGGTTTAACCTCTGAAGAAACTGCTACTCGACAGACACCCAGGGAACAGCACGCGTCGCTACCCGCACAAAACCCGGGGTCCCCTGACCTTGCTCTTCCTTGTCTCTTTTTTTTTTTTTTTTTTTTTTTTTTGTTTTTCGAGACAGGGTTTCTCTGTGTAGCCCTGGCTGTCCTGGAACTCACTCTGTAGACCAGGCTGGCCTCGAACTCAGAAATCCGCCTGCCTCTGCCTCCCGAGTGCTGGGATTAAAGGCGTGCGCCACCACGCCCGGCTCTTCCTTGTCTCTTATCTCCTCTCCTCTCCCACCTCCCCATCACCAACTTCTAGGGCCAAATGTTCCTCATGATTTTAGATAAGTCAATTAACTTCTTTTCTCCAACTCTTTCAGGCCTAACTTCAGGCCAATCCTCTCAGGTTCTTTATTGAACAAAATGACCCATTCGTTGCCTCAAGGGGGCCTTGACTTCAGTTGATCTTCTGTGTTCACCCTCCTTGCACATGAATGCTGTTGCACAATTTTCTCTCTGCTTTTATGATAAATATACAGTGGAAATCAGACACAAGGGCTCTTTTCTTAAGCATCACTGAGCAGGACATTGTTTTCTGACTGCATGTGCTGACAATAGAGCACTCGGCTTCTCAGCTTAGAGCATCCTGCAGTTGCTATTAGCTACTTTGGACTTGATAGTTTACAATGCTAAGAAGTTAGGCTTTAAAACAAAGATTTTAGTTTAAAATATGAGTCAGGTTTTAGCATGAGTTCTAATAGGACTTATCTCTGTGCTAGATAACCTGTTTCAAGAACACTGCATTGTACAAGACAGTCGCCAGCCTATCTGCCTCCCTCCTCGGCCCCAGACATACATATCAGAAGCAGAATTGGAGGAGACTTTCATTGTCCACACTTAATTATTCTTTATGTGTTAATTATTCATACACATGTATATATGTGCAAATACTCGGTTATATAAACATGTTTGTGCATATACACAGTTGTATAGACTCCCAGAGCTCTGTATAGTGATATTCACCCTTAACAGTCTATTAAGATCACCTAAAGACCTTTTTCTAGGACCCTTCCCAAGCCAACTCGAGTCCTCCTCTAGGTGGTAGGGTCTAGGCTCTGTATTTCATGCATACATTGTAAGGTGCCAATGCAGTTCTGACATATATACTAAGAAATTTTAAAAGCCCTTTCTATTCAAATATGACCAATGACAGTGACATTGTGGAGAACATCCCCAGACCTAAACTGAATCAGAGTCTGCTTTAACAAGCTCCCAGATGAGTTGTGTGCATGCTGCAACTGGGAAACATTGGTGTTGTCTCTTCTTGGTTTCATAGATGAGGTCAGGAAAGACCAAGTATTTTCAGAGGTGAGGAATCAAATGAAAAAGAGCCCAGGTCTCTTTACTGACAAGCCCTTTATTTCCATTATTTTTGATCTAACAAATGATTAGATATTCCTAAAACAAAAGTATCATGTTTATCACAACTTCAGCTTGAAATACATTAACTTTTTAAAACATGTAAGACATTTAGGGGCTCATTTTCATCTCATAGAGAACACAATGATCAGATACCTAACAACAACAACAACAACAAAAATGATGACCTTGTGGAGCAGCTACAGAGAAAAAATGAAAATCATTCATTATTGCCATTTCACTTGTAAGTCAGAGAAAATAGTAACTGCGGCTAATGTTGATAGAAGGGTCAGAAACTGCCTCCAACCTACCAACTCTGTGTCTTGGGACAAATCAGAATTTATTATCAATCAGGCCTGTAGAAGAACATTCATTCTGCAGTGTCTAAAATCCCCTCATGTACATTCACATGAGGACAGTTGCTCTTCTTACCATAGAGAACGTAAATGAAAGTAAAAACTACAGAATATACAGAATAAGTATATAACTTATTCAGTGCTTCCATAGCCCTAAGTCCTTGAGAAAACATCCACCAGTTTCTAGGCACAGCCTTCCACCCAATTGCATTTAATTTACCCTTAGTGTAGCCACTAGTGGCCATGGGTTACTGGGTTCCTGAAAGGAAAGATGGGGTTGGATGGGAAAGGCGGTGAGAGAAAGAATGAGCCAAGACAGAGTTCTCTGATCAAGGCCCAGTGTTTACCTATGAGACTGAGCATATAAAAGGGGTAGACCCATCCCCCACCATGCCAGGGTCTCATGGTCCCTTTGTCAGGATCTGTCAGGAAAACAAGCTCAGCTGCTCAGCGGGTAGCTTTTTGCAGGAAGCTGCAGATGTGGCAGACAAAAGACTTTACCTAGGTTGGAGGACTTTACCCTAGGTGAGCTAATAAACTGTGTCAAACTAGGTCTGAGCTAGCCTGCTCAAGGCTGGGGGGGGAGGGCACAGTTCCTCCCCTTTTATTGATTAAAAATTAGTTGGACTTGGGCATAAAATTTTCTTATGCTCCATCATCCTGCCTGGGAATTATGGTGGCTGGCAGCTGCACATGTCTTAGGACTGAGTCTAATTGAACTCTTTCTGACCCATCTCGGAGAACACATGCAGCTTGTTTGTATTTATTTGCACAAGCATGGCCTTTTAGTGTTTATTGTGAACAAACAAAGCCTCTTGGCACATGCCTCTGTCTTAGGTTGAAAAAAGTCATAGACTAGTGTCCCATCTTTGGCTGCCAGCCCTCATTGCACATCTTCTTCCTATTCAGACCAAAGCCACAATATGCACTCAATGCATCTCTTCATAGCGATGAGTAACTTCCATCTGAGCATTACTGAAGGTGGGCCTGTATGGAGGTAATCAACCTACTTGAAATACAAAGTCAAAAGTTGAAAGGAACAGGATTAAGGTTGTCCATGGGGATGTCCACGGATATCAATTCAATTGCAAATTAGCAAAGATCAGACCCAGTGTGGGGAAGGTGGCTTTGAGAAAATAAATGGTGGAGGCTATACTCCAAGTTAACTCCACTGGCTAATAAAGACTTTTAGCCATCATCAAAATTGGAATCTCCATTATTGGATTTATTTCTAGACCAGCACATGATAGAGTCAGAAAAACTGATCACATTAAAGTAAAGAGAAGAGTCATTATAACTCCTCCTTTTGATTATTTTTCTAAGTCAGTTTCCACAGTCTCTATGTTCTCTGTCTTACAAGGTTTAAAAGCTTGAAGCAAGGTAGCTTAGCTTGTCTAATCTGGGACATAGGCAAGCAAAGGTGGGTCAAGAACATACACCCAATATAGCTTTCCTGTCACCATTATCAGGGCACTCAGCAAGCTCATAGGTCAGCATGTCACACAAATCATTCTGGTAGCTAGCGTGCTCCTGCAGCATTCTGTGGAAAAAAAAACCACAAGCATGCCCTCTTCCCCATATTAAATACCTGATCAGGATCATGCCATATGCCAATAGGATCCTTTCATCTCACCTAGGCATGAGTGTGCCTAATTGTAGGATGCTATAGACACTCAGCAAAGTGTTCTTTGGCATCCAAATTTTAAAAATTTAAAAATAAAAGACAGAATTTAAATAATGTGCATGGGATATAATTCCCCCCTCCTTTTTTTTTTTTTGCTTTTTAAGAAGATATTGTTTTTAAATTTCCACAATACCTTTCCTTGAGAATTATAAAAAATCCTAGTAACATGGATAACATTAAACTGTTGGCAAAACATCTCAAATGCATGACTGTAATAGCCAGTTCCAACATCTATTTTAATCTGATTTGGAACACCAAGCATAAAAAAATTAACATAGGCAATAAATAATTAAATTTTTAGTTGCTTTTCTTGTTCAACCAGAAAGCCTGAAAAGGTATCAATAGTCACATGTGCATATTTTATTTTTCTAAAATCAGAAATATGAGTATCCATTTGCAATAATTGATTAATATAAGTCCTCAAGAATTAACACTGTTATGTGGTACAAGTACAAACTGAAGACATTGAGAACAAGTCTTTACAATTTGTCATGCATACTCTCTAAAAATACCAAATTATTATCTCAAGCCATTACTATTTTGATGATATAAAGAATGAGATTGTATGGTCAATTGTTCTTGTGTTAGGTCTATAATCTACCTGGGATACAATAAGGGGTCTTGTCCAGGCAGTCCAGGATGAGTTCTTAAATGTCCAAAGACAGTCCTTTAAAAGAACAGTATTTTCTCTTAACTTGAGTTGTATATGCATAAATAGTTGCAAAATTTGAGAATTAGCAGTAAGGAACAATTTTGAGCAATTGTAAGCCCTCATATATATATCAGGCTTGATTTTTTTTTCAACATTTCAACACTGGCTACATCACACAATTTAACTATCTATGCTAAAGCAAGAGGAAATGCAAAAGAATAAAATAAAAATGTGATACAATCACATATACTTCTCTCCCATAGAAGGCCTGTTTATAAATACAGGATGCATACATAAATTTACAGAAAATACAAAAGCATGCATAGAAGCAATTTTTAACAACTTGTCATTTGGATAATGATTATCAATTTTGCCTAAAAAGTTTACTATGCAATAGACTACATATCAATATTCTGCAATAACCAATTTAATTGCTGTTTGAGACAAGAAATAGACCTCTCATCAGGTTTTTAAGACATTCTTTCCAAAAATACTTTCATGATTCTACCCTACAATTTTTCTTTTAACACCACAACAGCTTCATAATAGGATGTTAAAACTTTACTTGGAGATGAAAAAAGATGAGTCCACATTAGAGACATGAGTCTCTATTGCCAAAAAACTGCTGTGGGCACATTGAGTAACAATAACTAGAATATGCAGCTAATGTTTGATTACCATTGATTACAGTTGATAACAATTGATTTCAGAAGCTTCCTCTACTTTCTGTAAAGCTTTCTGTTTCTCACCAGTTAATTTGCATCTCCTTTGATAACATCCAACAAAGGCTTAAGTCCTCCTGTGGTAAGTTTAAGGTGAGGTCTTAGCCAATTAACACCTCCTGGAAGCTTTTGAAAATAATTTGAAGTAAGCAAATCATCTTTTCTCTTTCTTGAATTTTCTGTACCACAATTTTTCTAGGATAAAACCGAGGCCCTAAATATTGAAAAAGATATTGCCTCTGAATCTTTTCTGGAGCAACAACTACTCCCCAAAACTTTAAAGCTTATTGTGTAAGAGCAAAGGTTTGTAGTAAATTTCCCTTCAGAGGCATTAGCTAATAAAATACTTTCCATATAACAAACAATATACACTGAAAGATTCAAAGTCCTAGCTTCTTGTATTGAAGCAGAGACCAAAAAAAAAAAAAAA
>NC_034601.1:15544430-15561379 GCF_900095145.1 Mus pahari
AAAAAACAAAACAAAAACAAAAACAAAAACAAAAAATGAAAAAACAAAAACAAAAAACAAACAAACAAATCCCTTACATAATGTAAAGCTATTATCCATTCTCAGAGGCTAAACTTTCCAATGATCACAAACTCACTAGAAACAAACCCTTTACAATTATCAGCATGCAACGTAAAAACAACCTTCCAAATCCATAATAATTCTATATGGAGTAGGCAGGCCAGATTGTAAGTTCCACAGCCTTATTGACCTTTCATAAATCTTAAGTTTAAACTTTATTTTGAACAACCCCTGGATAGATCTGTAATAATGTTGTTTTGGCTTAAAAATAATTCCCCCAAGGCAAGGAGAGGCAAGGTCCCAAAAACTTCCCTACGCAGGGTTTGCAAAACAAAAGAAACACCACACAAATCTCATAGGGCTGGTCTGAGCTTCGCATTGACTCAAATGTAAATATTTTTAATCTGAGCATACTGCCTGAGTCCTGGCCCGAAGATTATCCCTCCTGCAGTGAGGGCAGATTTCAGGGAAACAATTTGACTGTCTGTGTATGCCTCTAATTTTTGGACAGTCTTTCCTAAAATGATTTATACTTAAAACATTCCTTATCACCTCAGTGCTGTGAAAGCACTGTTTATAGTCCCTTGCAAGGCAGCAACCATAGCTAGACTCTGATTGTATGAGGGTCCAATTTCTGCACAAAGATGAATATATCCAGATAAGTCTGTCTTTGCTTTTTATGGCCTTAGGGCTGCAGGGAGGTGCATTAGCATTCTCATAAGATGATTACTCTTGTAATCATCCTAATTACAATATATGGGTGAGTTAAGAATCCTGAGCCTGAGATCAGACTGCAAACTGCAGTCAATGGAACACTGGCAATTTTAACCATAATTTTTAAGTTTCTTTTGCAATATTAAGGCATAACCGTAACCTGGAAAGCAAAGCCCAATTTTAAGCAATCTGTTCTCTTTAAAGTCAATACCAGAAGCATTACTTTCACGTTATGAAGTGTGGCTGCCAATTCTTACATATGTATGCATGACAGTACAACTTTTAATGCTTCATTAAAGAAACTGTAGGACCCCCTTTCGGGGACCCCCACTCGAGTCTAGGGAAAGGGCCCACCCAAGGAAACTCGAGAGACCTTCTTGATGCAAAAACACAAGGTAGTTTAATGGCGGAGCTCCGGGCCAATACGTATCTCATGCAGGAGACAGAGGAATCGACCACAAGGCTCTAAAGCTAGGGGTTTTTGTAGAAAGAGGGTCGGGGGCTAGGGGGAATTGGCACAGTTTCACCCAGTTGGCTCATTTGAACATCAGCAAAAATGATTACACATTAGCAGAATGGTACATGCAAGTCAGGATGTCAGGAGACCTGAGGGGCGGATGCTTATCTAGGTCAGCAGAACATTTGGTTAACATATAACTTCAAACTATGTCAGGAGGGCAATGGGCAGAAAGAGGTGCCAGATGGCTGATGACTCAGCCGAGAGAGCCCGGACAAGTTCCTGCATCCTTCTTTTATCTTTATGGCCAGTCAGCCCCAGGAATGTTTTAACAATGGGCCTGCCTGGTCATGCCCCAGCCTGTTCCACTATGTTCTCAGCTTCAAGCTTTTAAAGCTCACAAACAACTTTTTCTTTGACCTATTTGACATAAGTTACATAAATCAGGCCTCAAATTTTATCTTAAATTTCATTTCCCTTCCGAAACATTGTTTTAAATCTTATCCCTTATAAGTCTAGTTTCTAGGATAAGAATTACATAAAAATATTATCTCCATTTAGAAGTATCTTTAGAGGCCTAATTTCCTGGGCTGGTTCATGCCACATGTTGTTGTTTTAAGTGACTCCAACCCTGAGTTACCAGTTTTAAGCTAATTTTCTTGTTACCAATGTTACACCTTTTTAATCATACCCAATAACTTATAAGCCAATACTCTATGACCAAGACATNCAGAGCATATTTATATCTTTAAGACCAGTCAGAAACCAAATGAAATGGCTACACAAATCTTATAAATTTAGACCAATCAAGGAATTTTTACTTTTTCTAGCTATAATTTTAAGATTAAAGAAAATACTTTATCATTTGCTGAACCCAATAATCACAATTGCAGAGATTTTTCTAGGAAAAGACAACTCTTAGCTTATTTGCCTTAGAACTAAGAAGCTGCTGACCCCTCTTAAAAGCAGCTTTTCAGCAGGGTCTCTCCTGCTGTGCTTGACTCCTGGCTAAGGGTGTGGGACAACTTAAATCAGCCTCTGCTGTGCAAACTGAGACTGAATCAAGAGATGAAAGGCTAGCAGATAAAGTTTTAACCATTTTTTCTTTTCAACATGAAACATAAAACAACAGTCATTCAGACAACAAAACAAAAATAGACACGAATTGACACATGGACAGATTAGTGCACCAACCACAGACAATACTGAGAAGGTAGAGAACTTGATGTAGCCAGAACTAAGGATGTCACCTATAGAACTAAAGATGCCAGACAGAAAGCAGGACATCTCCTGATTTCCGTCTGTGCCTGGGAGAGCTCTGAAATCCATTTTCGTTCTCTCTTGATCTCTCTTTCTCGTGTCATTTGTTTATCTACCATCTCCCCCCCCCTTTTTGTTTGTTTGGTTTTTACTCTTTTTATGTTATTTTATTTTATTATTTTAAGCCCTTCTCCTCCCACCTGATGTAGTTCTTGACTGTGGAAAAATGCCTGTTAGAATTTTCCAGTCCCATATTCCACTGTCAACACCTAGCTGATATCAGCATTGGGCCAACGCTGACTCTATCTAGCCTGTATCCTTTTTGCACCCTTTTGATCAATTGCCTTCAAAAGATGAAATTTGTAGTGCTAACATTAATGCTGTATGTTGCTTACCGTGCAGAGATACATCTTCTGTTTTCTGTGGAATCCCAGCAGGACAGTATACAAAGACAGTCCTTCTTTCTGTTTTCAGTCCACTCATCAGGAACTACCTGTAGCCACCTACAGCCATGGGATCCTGGGTTCCTGAAAGGAAAGATGGGGTTGGATGGGGAAAAGGCAGTAAGAAAAAGAATGAGCCAAGACAAAGTTCTCTGATCAAGGCCCAAGACTTTACCTAGGTTGGAAGACTCTACCCTAGATGAGCTAGCAACTGTGTCAAATGAGGTCTGAGCCAACCTGCTCAAGGCTGGGGGCGGGGAGCACACTTTAGATCCATAAGCCCCACAGGGCAAGAAGCCTTCTCAAAAACTGGTTGTTCACAGCCTTCATTTTGAGCCAATCTCTAGGCCTAATTTCTATGTTTTATTTCATTCAGTTTACCTGGTTTATTTTGGGAAGACTTTATTTCTGTCTTGACCACACTGCTACTTCAGTCAAACAGCCTTCCCCAGATGACCTGAGTATAATCCTCCTTCCCTGGCTCCCTTTGTTCAGTATAACTACCTCCAACTCTGAGAGTGTCACCTGGACACCAGAAATCTATGATTCTGCTCTGAGAAACACCCACCCTCCCTGGATCCTTTGTTCCACTTAAACCTGCAGAAGCACTCTCAACATTGTCCTATCTTATTCCCAAAGCTTCTGACAGGGCTCTCAGGAAATGGACCTCAGTCTGTGTCCCAAGCACCGATTCCAGGGCTTTCATGCCTTCATTCTTTTCTGCAGCATCTCCCTGGCTACTGCTTAGCATCCTTGTGAAACTGGTATCACATGCTTCTTGCTCTCAGGAGAGGCAGAATGGACAGTGTTCTTGGTTTCCTGCCTGATAAAAATGATCTACATCCAAGGATCCATTCCCCATGTGAGGTGCTCCATTCCTCCAGTTATCTCTAGCCAGGATGAATTCAAACATAGAAGGAAAAGGAAAAAAAAAATTCTGCTATCCACCAGAATCCAGAGGCCATGCTGCCAGGGAAAATGTCACTCCTTAGTCCCTTAGTGACTGTCAGTTAGTCCCTAGTGACCATCAGAAACTATCTTGCAGGCTTTTCACTGCTAGTCTCATGAAGCCAGCTGGAAGCCAGCCCCAGACTGGGGTTACACCAGGAAAAGAAGCAGCAGCTGTTACAGGGTAAAGTCAGGCAAAGCTCAGAGGGACCAGCAGACTGCTACATGTCAGTCCAGGTCAGAGAGGACACAGAGCACAGGCTTAAAGCATTAGTCAGGGTTTCAGGGTTTTCTAAAGGAACAGAAGAGAGAAAGAGAGAGAGAGAGAGAGAGAGAGAGAGAGAGAGAGAGAGAGAGAGAGAGAGAGACTGATTATAGTGGATGACAGGCTGTGGCCTGGATAGTTCAACAATTGCTATCTCCCAAAGGAAAAGCCAAGAATCCCTGAGCTGTTTGGTTCAGGAAAGTGGATGTCTCAACAATCCCAGAGTGATGCTGGAGTTCCAGAAAATTCCTTGAGAGCTGATCTTCAATCAACATTGGAATCCTAAAGAACTGGTTTCTAACACCAGCGAAGAATGTGGATTGCCACTAGAAGGTGTGCTCCAGATTTAGGGTGGGTTCTTCCCCCATTCTATCCCCCACCATAATCAAATCAAGAAAATCCTTCACAGGCTTGCCCAGCCACTTGAGTTTTAGTTAACAGTCAATTTGACAACCAAGATTAACCATCACAAGTCTAGCCTTTGTCAACTTGACACACAATCACATCTCTTTATGTTGTGTGTAATTCCCAAATGAAAGCAATAACCAAGTTATCATTCTGCATAACATGATATAAGTATTCCACATGCATTATATTCAAATGCATTATATGTTTTAGAATAGGTGGTAATATCCTTTGTGCATGGTCTTTTAGTATCTCATAGCTTAAATAAGATATTTATCTGACATCTCAATATGTTACATTACATGACAAATATATCGAGAAGAAAGAAGTACATGTTTAAGATATACATATATATATATATATATATGTTATGTTTATATATATATATAAAAGTTATGTTTATATATATAAAAGTTATGTTTATAAAAATAACTTTTAAAAATAGGACAGAAACACTCTTTACAGTCTTATTTTTACAGCTTGGAATATGGCTTTGGCTTGTATTTAACTACCTTCCTGTGCTATCCATTCTGCATTTCTTCCACCTTCAGCACACACTTTTACAGGTATTAGTTCTTTTCCTAGAGGAGCAAGCCATACCTCCATCTCTGAAGGATCTGTATCCTTTGCCATCCAGCCTGGATTTTGTTGTACTTTCCTTCCTATTGACCTCAACCACATGACATAATAACAGAATGATGCTCTAAAAGATCTCCTGCATTCCAGATATAAGCTTCTTATCTCCATTGTGGAGAAGCAATCCAGTTTTCCTATGGTAATCTGGATCAATAACCACTCCTAAAACTGTTATACCTTTCTTAGTCTGTTGATTTAAGAACATTAGAAGCCAATAGGATCAGAGATGAGGAAGAAACAACATCTGTCCCAACACCAGGAGTAACTGGGAACAGCGGGATCCAGGTATGCAGGAATTCCATCAAACCAGTGGCACAGGTTCCTTCAGGTCTTTCTAGGCCAGTGTCCTGTGGGTGCAAACTCCACAGCCAGCCCCACAACACCCAGAGGCATCTCCACTACCAGGCACTCCAAGACACCCAGGATCAGAGGATCCAGGATCCCAAGAGCTTGGTTACACCAGGATCTTAGGGGCCCAGAGGGAGCTTGATTCCCAGGAGCTCTGACACACCCAGGATCTCAGGATCACAGGATCCCGGAGTCACAGATCACAGAGACAGCTGGACTCTGAGGAGTTCTGACACACCCAGGATCTCAGGATCACAGGATCTCAGGATCACAGGATCTCAGGATCACAGGATCTCAGGATCACAGGATCCCAGAGACAGCTTGACTCTGGGGAGTTCTTACACAACCAGGACCACAGGAAGGACAGGCTTCAGTCAGACATAGCCAGGGCAGGTAGCACTAGAGATAGCCACATGGGAGGCAAGCATAAGAACGTAAACAACAGAGACCAAGGTTACTTGGCATCATCAGAACCCAATTCTCCCACCATAGCAAGTCCAGGACACACCAACACACTGAAAAAGCAAGATTCAGATCTAAAATCACTTCTCATGATGATGATAGAGCACTTTAAGGACATAAATAGCTCCTTTAAAGAAATACAGGAGAACACAGGTAAACAGGTAGAAGTCCTTAAATAGGAAACACAAAAGTCCCTTAAAGAGTTACAGGGAAACACAAACAAAAAGGAGAAGGAAAGGAACAAAACCATCCAGGATCTAAAAACGGAACTAAAAACAATAAAGAAATCACAAAGGGAGACAACCCTGGAGATAGAAAACCTAGGAAAGAGATCAAGAGTTATAGATGCAAGGCATTACCAACAGAATACAAGAGATGGAAGAGAGAATCTCAAGTGCAGAAGATACCATAGAAAACATTGACAAAACAGTCAAAGAAAACACAAAAAGCAAAAAGCTCCTAATCCAAAACATCCAGGAAATCCAGGACACAATGAGAAGACAAAACCTAAGGATAATAGGTATAGAAGAGAGTGAAGATTCCCAACTTAAAGGGCCAGTAAATATCTTCAACAAAATTATAGCAGAAAACTTCCCTAACCTAAAGAAAGAGATGCCCATGAACATATAAGAAGTCTACAGAACTCGAAGTAGACTGAATCAGAAAAAAAAAAAAATTCCTCCTGTCACCATAATAATCAAATCAAAAAATGCACTAAACAAAGATAGAATATTAAAAGCAGCAAGGGAAAAGGGTCAAGTAACATAGAAAGGCAGACCTATCAGAATTACACCAGACTTCTCACCAAAGACTATGAAAGCCAGAAGATCCTGAGCAGATNTCATACAGACCCTAAGAGAACACAAATGCCAACCCAAGCTACTATACCCAGCAAAACTCTCAATGACCATAGATGGAGAAACCAAGATATTCCAAGGTAAAACAAAATTTACACAATATCTTTCCACAAATCCAGCCCTTCAAAGGATAATAAAGGGGAAACTCCAACACAAGGAGGGAAACTACACCCTGGAAACAGCAAGAAAGTCATCTTTCAACCAACCTAACAGACAGCATTGTAACAGGACTAAAAACTAGATCTCTGTGGAGCAAGAGGAATCATGACCCTACACAGAAGAACTGACAAGGTCAAGGAAATTAAGGAACCCTGGAAATTCTCTTAATTGAGGATGGTAGATATTTGAATCTACTCCCAACCAGGTTCCTGTCCTGAAGCATGGGACCACAACATCCCACTAAGAAGACAAGAGGACCATGACAACTGGTCACATAGCATAGAGACTAGAGTTCTCCATGCTAATGAGGTATCCAGGTGGGGCCTGGTTCACCCTGAGTACATTGAATGAATCCTTTTCTGTCATGAACAAACAGTTTGGACAAGCAGGACTGTCTCCCTTCATCAAGGACTAGGCTGTGGGGAGGCCTTAGTCATATAGGGCCACACATAAGTCTCCCACAGAAGGCCTCTCTGCACTCCTGGCATTTTACCCTGAGCTAAGCTGGATTTCCTCCCAACCCCAGACTCATTGCAGGCGTCGTCTGACCGCTGTTCTCATCTCCTTGTGGTTCCCAGCACAGTCTGGGGGCCCAAGAGTTTGAGAAACACAGCTTCTGTCCCTGGCCATGCCATTTCCCACCCAGAGAGACGTGGGCTGGATCCCTCATCCTAGGCTGGGTTTTGTCTCCTCTGAATGGCATGTTGGTGTCCCATGAGCCCAGCACCCCAAAGGGGAAAAAGGAATATAGCAGAGCGCCTCTGTGTTTTGACTCCTCAAGTAGTGTTCCGACACCCCAGCAGTGAGGTGAAGCACAGAAGCACAGGTATTGGGCAACCTCTTCATGTAACTTTCTTGTACCTTCAAGACCTGCTGGGGCCTGGTCATACATATAGTACTTCTGTTTGGTGGTTGATTCCTGCTATGTACGCCCTACTTCATGACTTGATAGATCAGATAACACCCAGATCATAATGAGCAGCTCAGGTCCCATGGTAAATTAGTGGCCCATTGTGAAACATTCAGTTTCTACTTATGCCCAATAGCAGGTCAAGAGCTGTTTCTCAAAGGAGATGATACAACTGCATAGTCTCCTTTGGGATTCACCTATAGAGGCTTGCCAAAGCCTCCAAACATCATCCCTGTCTTCCAACAAAACCTCAGGTGCCATCAGGTTTGCTGGATCACATGATCCAAGTGGTAGAGCTTCTTGCACAGCAGCCCGGGTCTGTTGAAGAACCTTTCCCCCACTCTAGCCTCCACCCCCTCTCAAAGCTAATGGCTTTCCAAGTGACTTGGTATGTGAATTGGAGTAACACACCCAAGTGAGGAATATGCTGTCTCCAGAAGATGTGCCCCAGATTTCCCACCTCAAATGATCCAATCAAGAAAATCCCCAGGTACTTGAATTTTCTTTGATTCCAGATTTAGTGATATTGACAACTAGGATTAACCATCAGGCGAAGATTTACAAAAGCTTCATGAATAGTACTTATCTTAGTTATGTCTCTATTCCTGTGATAAATCTTCATGACCAAAAAGCAACTTGGGAGGAAAGAATTTATTTGGTTTACATGTCCTGATTGTAGTCAATCATCGAGGAAGCCAAATCGGGATCTCACAAAGGGCAGAAGCCTGGAGACAGAAGCTAATGTAGAGGTGATGAAAGAATGTTGCTTACTGGCTTGCTCCCCATCATTTGCTCAATTTGCTTTCTCATATACCCCAGGGTGGCACTAACCAAGTGGCCTGGGTCCATCCACATCAATCTGTCAATCAAGGAAATGCTCCACTGGCTTCTCTATAGGCAATCTGATGGAGGCATTTTTGTCAGGCAGCTCAGCTCATTCTGTCCAGAAATGTTTAAACAATCTGGGAAGTCTTGTAATTTGTAACATTCTAAGCTCCCTGAGTCATGTAAGTCTCATCTACTTCCAGAGTCTCTCTAATGGGTTGGCCTAATGCTAATTTGGGGCCCCCAAGGCTTTTTGGCCCCAAGGATGAGTCTATACTGAGTGACCCTGGTCCCAGTCGATTGTGACTGGTGAATAAAGATGCCAACAGCTAATAGTTGGGGAGAAGAGAAAGAGGTGGGGTTGAGTTTTGGCAGGCTTAGAGGAAGGATCAGGGGAGAGAAAAAGAAGACTCCAAGGGATAGAAAAAGGTACAGGAGAGGAGAAAGGAGAGCTGCCATGGGTTGGCTGAGCTGTAAAAGTGTGGCCAGGTGGCCTGGCTGCTTGGATCTAGGAGCAGCCCAGATGAAGCATAGCAAATAATAATTTGGTATGGATAGAAAAGTAGATTCTAACAGCATGGAAGGCAGGCATTGACTTGTTATTGTGCTGCTTAAGACATATTAAAATATAAAGGCTGTGTGTTTGTGTCCTTCATCTGGGAATACAAATGGTCAAAGACAGGAAGAAAGCCCATGATGAGACTATTCATATTTTCTCTACAAGTCTCATACGCTTTCCTCTGGTTCTTATTTTCCTCCTGATGCCCTCTTCCAGGATGATCTCTGAACCTTAGAGAGTGTAGTAGAAGGTATAGATGTCTGATTTATTTTCCTCCACCAACAGCTAAGCATTAGGCCACTATGCCATAGCAGTAACAACTTATTCTTGGAATCTTGACCAGTTACAAATCTCTGCAACTACCACTGTATATTAGGGGTAAAAAAAAAAAAAACAAAACAGTCAATCTAATAGAAGTAGTACACGGTGTCTTTGTTAAACTCCCTAACTTTATTGTCCAGATGTATGCTTTACAAGTTTGTGAGACACTCACAGGTTAAACTTATGCTAATTTGTATGTCAACTTGACACAACTTAGGGTCATCTGAGAAGAAGGAATCTTACTTAAGAAAATGCTTCCATAGGATTGGTTGTAGGGTATTTTCTTGATTGATGATCGATGTGAGTGGACCCAGATCACTGTGGGTACTGCCACACCTGTGCAGGTAGGTGATCCTAGATGATATCAGAAAGCAGGTTGAGTAAGCCATAAACAAGCAAGTCAGGAAGCAGTGCTTCTCCATGGCCTCTGCTTCAGTTTTTGCCTGAGGTTACTGCCTTGAGTTCTTTTCCTGGCTTTACTGGATAATGGACTTACAAGCATAGCAATAGAAAACCTGACTAAGACAAATTATATAGAGAAACCATTTTACAGAGAATAAGCATAATCTTTGAAGGCTCATGACTACCCACTACAAGCAAGTACAAATTGGTCTTGGGTATCTAAGAGAAAAAAATCTTTAGCAAGGTCCAATAAAGAACAAAATAGATCCTATCCTTTGTATCCCTTGCTTTATCACAGAGCAATGTGCAGGAAGGAAGTTTGGTAGATGACACCCAGATACAGTCTAGTAGAATTTCCAAAGAAACTTGAGGGAAAGTGATTAAAAGCTAGTAGAAGAAACAGGGAGTGCCTAATGATTCGATTTTCTTTTGTTTTCCTTCAATAATTTATTTTTATTCACTTTATCTTCCAATCACAGCCCACCTCCTTGCCTCCTGGTCCTGCCTTACAAATCCCTTCCCCCATCAGTTTCTCCCCTTCTCTGAGGAGAGGGTGCCACCCCACCATAGGACATCTAGTCCCAGCAGGACTTTCCTTTCCTGCTGAGGCCCAACCAGACAATCCAGGTAGGGGAAGGGGATCCAATGGCAGGCAACAGAGTCAGAAACAGCCCCACTCCAATTGTTAGAGGATCTGCATGAAGACTAAGATATACAACTGTCTGTTGAGGACAGGGTGAGTTAAAGGGTGTAGCCTTGTTAGAGGAAGTGTGTCACTGAGGGAAGACTTTGAGGTGTTTCAAAACCCCACACTGGGCCCAGTCTCACCACCACCCCCAAGTCCCACCCCATCTCTCTGCCTGCAACTTTGCAGATCAGATGTGAGTTCTTAGCTACTGCTTCAGCACCATGCCTGCCAGCAGACATGTTCCATACCATTTTGATCATGAACTAACCTTCTGAAACTGTAAGGTAGCCCCAATTAAATGCTTCTTTTATAAGTTGCCTTGGCCATGCTGTCCTCTCTCAGAAATAGAACAGTAACTAATAGGGTGTTGGGGTCTCCCACCTCCACTGATCACTCTCCCTCTAAACATTATATTGCGCCCCCTACAGGCGCACAGAATTTCTACGGAGAGGACCTCCCCAGATCTCCCAGAATGCAGCGTCCTCAGACCGCCTACGATCGTTTGGACCTCCCACTATCGTTCGGACCACCTTGATCCTCGGACCCACCTACAATTGGACCACCACGGCAGCTTCAAAGAGACTCAAGGGCAGGCTGGGAATCTTTCCTTGTACTTAAGCAAGTCAGATTATTAAAACATGGGAACTCTGATCAGTGAATTGACAGGGCATTCATTTTCCTTTCGCAGCTTATTCTCTTTTAGGATGTTCAAACCCTTCAGTACAGACCCAGACCAGAGTGTTTCTGCGGGTGCGGGAACACACAATAGGGCTCTAACAACATGAAAACACATCTCTCACCTCAAAGGAGGATAAGAAATAATGCCAAATGTGAGTGGTTATGGTCTGAGACACAGATTAAAGTTAACTGCAAATTCCATGTTCTAACATGGAAATGGTTTCATGATGTTTTTACAGAATAAAGTCATAAATCGAGGCACTTTTCCAAAACACTGGTGGAAATATTAAGCATGTGACTCCAGCAGAGCTGCCAACTCTCAGCTGCTGGCCTCGGTACTGGTGACGGCCTTTTGGTCAGTGATATTTATGTTAGTCAGGGAATGTTGGGTCCAACACAAAGAAGGGCCAGGAGAGGCTATTTAGGATGTGAAAAATAGGGCAAGACAAATTGTTAGAGTCATCGTGGAAGTTTTAATCGCACAGCATTTGTAGACGCAACTTCCTTCCCAGAAATGCTATCTCACAACCCTAAGTGACTGTGCAGTCTTAGAGAAAAGAGAAAAATGTCTAGTTCTCAAGTCCCAGGCTCTCCTTTCCATTCATGGAAAGGGGTTAACATTCGTCTTCAGGAATGGAGGCATCAGAGATATCTAGTTCACAGGCCAAAATATCAAGGACTGGGTCTATGAACCTGGAGAAGTGTAAACCATCCATCCTGCTACTGATCCCCACGGATCTGGTGGTGCCATCTGGTTGTGACTTTTATAAGTCACAGCCACTTCTCTGGACAGAGCTGAGAGATCGCAGCTGGGATAGATGCCCTCCTTCCCATTCATCTCTCCCATTCTTGTTTTTGCTTTACAGATGGGATTAGAGATATTTGGGGTATAAGCCAAACTATCAAAGGCCAGAGCTATAGGCCAGAGCTACAGGCCACAGGAAGCATAGACCACTCCCACTACCTAAGTCCAAGTCCTCCATGTAAGATCACATCAGGCCATCTGAGGTCTCTTTTCTAATAGGCCACAAAAGCCTTTCCTGACAATAGGCTGAGAAGGGGAAGGAAAAGGGGCACTCCTGATTGAATTCTCCCTCTTGCTTTCACAAACAGAAAGCAAAAGTTCAAATGTTCCTGATTCCCTCCTATCTTTCCTCTTGTAAAACAGGAAAAAAAAAAAATCAGATATTCAGGGCTTCAAGTGAAAGGTCCTGGTTTTTTATAGGAGGGAAGGTACTTAAGTTTTCCAAAATTTGTCTGCCTCCATTTGCAAGACATATAAACTGATTGTGGGTACACCACAAGTCTTGTCACCCCAAGTCTAGCCTGGGAGTCTCAGGTTAGACACTGGTAAAGACATATACTTCTGTTGGCTTGATCATAAGAGCTGGCCCCTCGCTTATGACCTTATAGTGTTTAGAGATATAAGAGAGTAACCCTTAAAAATCAAGTGTTGTATCTCTGATAACATTCTTTTAAAAAAAATGTTTTCTGTCTCTTGTCAACCCAGTACCCAGAATGTCCCCCAGCAGGTGACACGATCCATTTAAACAAATCATTACAGATTATTAGGAGGCCAGATGTGTCTTGCCTGTCATCACTGGACTCCTCCACAAGACTATACCAAGTAGCCAGCATATACAAGAGAAAGAAAAATACCTTTTGTGCATCTCTTGGTAAATTTCCTGCACTGTTTAAGCTCACCTTCTAAAAATCTCTCAAACAGTAACTTTATATAAAGAGTTTTCTCAAAGATTCCTTAGTTGATTTCTTCGGCATGGTGGTTTGAATAGGAATGACCCCCATAGACTCATGTATTTGAATGCTTGGCCCATGAGGAATAGCACTATTAGGCGTCATGGCCTTGGAGCAGGTATGGCCTTGTGGAAGGAAGTGTCACTGTGGAGTCAGGCTTTATGCTAAAGATCAAACACAGTGGCATAGTTCTTTTCCTGCTACCTGCAGATCAAGATGTAGAACTCTCAGCTCCTCCAGCACCATGTCTGCCTGCATGCTACCATGCTTTCCATCATGCTAATAATGGACTAAATCTCTGAAACTATAAGCCAGCTGCAATTAAATGCTTTCCTTTAAAAGAATTGCCATGTCTCTTCACAGCAATAGAAATCCTAAAACAGGGGGGAATTTTATGAACACACATTTGAGCAAAGTTTGGCTATGTGTCTCTGATTCCATCTGCTACTTGCCCTCATTCAAAAACAAGTTAGTGTAGATCATTCTCCGGACTATATAAAGAAACAAAATATCTTTTACTGACTTGTGTTTTCTATAAGGCTTATCTCAAAACATTACAAAACCCCACAGTTTAACAGGATGCATAGAAGTTACATTAATTTATTACATTATGTTATATATGTAATTTGTGTTCAAGTGTCTTTTAATAAAATGATAAAATTTTAAGCCAGATATGGTTCTCAGTCCAGTGGCTGGTGAGTATCTGTAAACTTGAGGCCAGTCCGATCTACGTATTATCTTGCAACAGAATGTCCAAGGATCCAGTAGTTGTTTAGTCCACAAGCTGGATGTCTCAGCTGGACTTCACCTTACACCAGAGTCCCAAAATGGTAAGCTCTAATACCAGAGAAGGAATGGACTCTGCCAGCAAGAGTAGGGCAAGCAGGCAATGAGCAAAAGCTTCCCTCTTCCATGCCCTTTATATAGGCTGCCACCAGAAAGTGTGGCCCACATCAAAGCTAGTTCTTTCCATCTCGAAAGAGGCATATTAAAACTGGGTCTTCCCACTTCAAATGATTTGATTAAAAAAAAAAATCCTTCTTACAAGCATAAGCTGCTTAGGTTTTAGATAACTCCAGGTGTAGTCAAGTTGACGGCACAGCCAAGAATTGCTATCACACCATCCAAGGTCAACTAGGACCTAGTAAACTGTGAGACATCTCTCAAAATAGCCTATAGCTCTGGTGAGTCATCTTTCCTCTTGTTCAAAGAAGGCTTTGAGACCCCACTGGATATACTCCGATAGAGTATATTAGAGTCTAAGCAGTGCCTTCTATTCCATAAATGGGAGGGTCAACACAGAGGAAAATTTTCTTCCATATTCCCAAGTGACGCCACAGTCACGGTCTTATACACCCAACTGAAAAGCATAACCCAAAATTTAAACGATTGGTGTGTCTAACAGTTTAACGGATCACACTCCCCAAGCATTAGACTTAAATCCGTATGAGATGTTATTTAGACAACTACTTCTCACTAATAATCTTCTTCTTGGTAAGGAAATGATGCCCATATATAGGATGTTATGATGTTGGCTCAGATCAGCACTGGAGCACCTACCTGCAGCCAAGTAAAACATGTCTACCCACTTAAATGCTGAGGCCAAATCTAAACACATTTATCAGCCGTGAAACACCTTCTCACTAAAAGATATATTTGCTCAGAAGCTGGAGATATGGCTCAGAGGTCCTGAGTTCAATTCCAAGCAACCACATGGTGATTCACAACCACCTCTAATGGGATCCGATGCCTTCTTCTGGTGTGACTGAAGAAAGCAATGGTGTAATCATAAACATAAAATAAATAAATAAATCTCTCTCTAAAAAAATGGGGGGGGGTATTGTTCATGGTTGTATCATTTCCTCCTGCTCTCTGTGTTCCCTGCTTAAATGAGGTACCAGGTAGCCTGTTGTCAAGCTCACAAGGTTGGGAGAAATGATCCAAGATACCCAATTGGAGCATCCCTAGTAATTCTTATAAAACAGGACCAATGGGATTGTATTTCTCTCTCAGTTACTGATGTCTGGCCATGCTCTCAACAAGAATGAAATCTAAATCTTATTCAAGGTTGGACAATAGCGTCAACGTGGAGCAGGCATTATATCTGGGACATCAGCAGGGGTTCCTATTGCAAGGAGGGTAGTGCCAATAAAATTGTTTTCTTTAATTTTATTATACTTTTCTTGTAACTTCCAGGCATTTTGTTTTCACGTGTAGGAGACTGATGTAATGAGCAGCCGATTACATAGAGATTGCAGTTAGGCTTTGAGCTGTCAAACAAAACTTATGTCAATCTGGGTGAAGAAAAGACCATTTCTCTGACCTTTCACATGACGTTAAGATATTTGAGTCAGTGCTCAGTCTTTTAATTCAAGTCAACAGATAAAAAAAACAAACAAAAAAAAAAACAAAAAAAAAACTCTGCAAACTCTTGAAGCAGGCAAATCCATTGCCTTAAAAATACACATCCCTGCTCTTTCCTCCACCTGAGCAAGATGCCAAAAGGAAAGGCCAAAGGGAAGAAGGTGACCTTGGTCTCCACTGTTGTGAAGAAACAGGAAGGCAAAAAGTTGACCAATCCTTTGTTGGAGAAAAGGCCTAAGAACTTCAGCATTGAGCTGAAGGACATCCAGCCCAAAAAGGTCACACATGCTTTGTCAAATGGTCATCAGGCTGCAGTGGCAAAGGCCACCCCCTCTATAAGTAGCTCAAAGTACCTCCTGCCGTTAACCAGTTCGCCCAGGCCCCGGACTGGCAAACAGCTACCCAGATGCTTAAGCTTGCCCACAAGTACAGGCCAGAGACAAAGCAGGAGAAGAAGCCAAGGCTACTGGCCCATGCTGAAAAGAAACCTGCTGACAAAGGGGATGTCCCAGCTATGAGACTGCCTGTCCTCCGAACTGGGGTCAGTACAGTCACCACCTTGGTGGAGAACAAGAAGGCTCAGCTGGTGGTGATTGCCCATGATGTAGACCCCATCGAGATGGTGGTTTTTCTGCCTGCCCTGTGTCGAAAGATGGGGGTCCCCTACTGCATCATCAAGGGAAAGGCCAGGCTGGGGTACCTAGTCCACAGGAAGACATGCACCACTGTTGCCTTCACGCAGGTTAACTCTGAAGATAAGGGCACTCTGGCTAAGATGGTGGAAGCTATTAGGACCAATTATAATGACAGATATGATGATATCCACCGCCACTGGGGAAGCAACACCCTGGGTCTTATATCTGTGGCTCCCATTGCCAAGCTGGAAAAGGCAAAAGCTAAAGAACTCACCACTAAACTGGGTTAAATGTACACTGCTATACTGTCCACGAATACAATTACAAAATTAAAAAGTACACACTATTTGCCAGGTGGTGGTAGCACACACCTTTAATCTCAGCACTGAGAAGGCAGAGGCAGGTAAATCTCTGTGAGTTCGAAATCAGCCTGGGCTATAGACCAAGTTCTAGGACAGCCAAGGCTTCACAGAGAAACCGTATCTAGAAAAACACAATGGGGTTGGAGAGATGGCTCAATGGTTAAGAGCACTAACTACACTTCCAGAGACTGAATTCAATTCCCAGCAAACACATGTTGGCTCACAACTATCTGTAATGGGATCCAGTGCTCTCTTCTGGGGTGTTTGAACACAGCAACAGTATACTCACATACATAAAATAAATAAATCTTTAGAAAAACACAATAAATAAATAAATAAATAAATAACACATTCCTGTGTGTAAGCATGTTAAGAATGTCTTCAGCCTTGCATATATATATATATGTATATATATATATATATATATATATATATA
>NC_034601.1:15561469-15568393 GCF_900095145.1 Mus pahari
TATATATATATATATATATATATATATATATATATATATATATGAATGATAGTGCATGTCAAGGATTTTTTTGGATGGCTCTCCTGCATATTCCTCGCCTCCGACATAAGCTTATTCAAGATAAGATGAACAGTTCTTTTGATTATACTTTTGATGAGGCTGTCATTTTTATTACTTGTATTTTGCAGATGCAAGGTACGGAAAACACCCAAAGGCGTCATGCCACCACCAGCTGCCCTTCATCCTAATCCCAGGCCTTAACCACTAAGTTCCCCTACATCTTCTCAGACTGGCCATCCCCAAGGACATCCTGACTACTGCTGCCTTCCATAGCAGGAAGTAGCCAAAAGAATTGTCTCCCCAAACCTTAAAAACAGATAGGGTGACATCTGAGAGGGAGGCATGAGGGCATGGGACTCAGAAAGCTCCCAGGTAGGAAGACAGACAAGGGAAAGAGGTTCCAGGTAGATTCATGACCTTCCTTAAGTTTTATCGATATTAGAATTTAGTTTTGACATTCCTCCCTCCAAACGCTTCCGTATAACCCTCCCTCCTCTCCTTCAAATTCATGATTTCATGGCCTTTTCTTTTTTGCTAATTGTTATTACACTACACATGTATGTTGATATACACATATATTTCTAAAATATAACCTGTTCAATCCATATAATGCTACCTGTATGTATGTTCTCAGAGATGACTATTTGGCACAGGACAACCAATTGTTGTTCTTCTCTGGGAGAGGGAAGAACAGCTTTCCTCAGTTCTTTGTATGGAACTGAGGCCTCCTGAACTTTTTTCTGTCCAGTTTGGTATCTTCATGTACTTTTCACTTAAATATTAAAATGCCCAAGTTCTTTTTTTAAAAAAAGATTTGTTTATTTATTATGTGTGAGTACACTGTAGCTGTCTTCAGACACCCCAGAAAAGGGNNNCAGATCTCATTATAGATGGTTGTGAGCCACATGTGGTTGCTGGGATTTGAACTCAGGACCTCTGGAAGAGCAGTCAGTGCTCTTACCCTCTGAGCCATCTCTCCAGCCCTAAAATGCCCATGCTCCTGATCTGATCCTTCTCTCTCTCCAAGATAAAGATCCAGTGGTTGTTTTCCTGCTTGAGGGAACTGTTTAGTGGGACGGTCAAATCTCCCACGATGTGAGTGGGGGTAAGCAGGCTCCTAGGCCAAGTACTGATCAGTTTCCCTTTCTTTATCTGGATTATCTAATTCCCAACCATAACCCAAACCAGCCAATTCTGAAGGAGAAAGAAAATTTACAGCATCCTCAATTTTATAAACCTTGGGGCTCTGCCAGACAAACTTGGATTCCAGATCTGGAGCTCCTTCTCTACTGGGGAAGTGTGTCTCTTTGTGTGCTTTGTCTGTTTGTGCTTCTGCTTTCAATAAAACACGGCTGGGTGCTAAGACCTTGCTTGTCCTGCCTTCCTCTTCTTTAAATAAGCAGATAAATTGAATCTGTTCTTGCAACCTTAGATGACCTCACCACAGTGGCATCAGAATGATTCTCTCTCCCTGGCAGCTTAGCAATTGCTAATATCTCCTTAGTAAAGGGTGAGTTCTAAAGAACATCTCCCCATCGACATCGGGATCTTGACTGGTTAGCGATGTTTAGATCATATGCAGGTATAAGCATAAATATTTAGAAGACAATTTGACAACCTGACCATTTTGTTGGGAATTAGTTCTAATGCTTTGTCTTAATTCGACTCCCAAAGCTACAGTTCCGGACCTGAGGGTCCCTGCCCCCAGCTGGATTCAATTGATAATAAAGAATTGCTGTACAGTCAATGGCTGGGTAGGACTTTTAGATTGCTCAGGCAAGGGACAGGGAGAGAGAGGGAGTAAGAAGAGGAGAATTGCCATGACTTAGAGGGAGAGGAATCAGATTTAAGAGCTGCAAAAGAAAAATCATCCAGCAATGTAGGTGGAAAGGGAAAGTGGCCCTATTGGGGAGGGGGTTTGTGGAGAGCTGCCAAGAAGGTAACAGAGAAGCAAAGATAAAACAGAGATTTAGAAGGTGTGTTAAGCCAGAAGTAGCAGAGGGAAATGTGTGCTAGCCTCGGGGAGGTTTAGAACTATCCAGCCATTGAGCTAGTAAAGGCATATCAAAACTGATATCAAAACTGAAGGCAACTAACATATGTGTGTCTTTCATTCGAGGATCTGGAGAGCTTGTGGGCAGGTGCTGCACATGCACCACCCACCAGGAGCCAAAGTGGTTTAACTAATTCACCACTATACCATTTAGTTGAATAAAGTTAAAAATAGCAGGTCTACCTTGGGGCCTTATAACCTCCCCAGACATAAGAATTTAGGTAGGATTACAGAGGCAGACATGAAATTCCCTCCTATGGAGCAGGACTCAAATCCAATTAGAAAGTAGTTTGTCCCACTATTTACCAGTGGGTGGATCTTAGCTGTCATGTCAACAATGTAGCATGCAGCATGCAGCTCTGAGTAAGACAGTTAATACATTTTTAATTTTTTTCCTCAGAAGCCTACATAGCATCTTCAGGCTCAGTGAAAGCTAGTCAGAAGAGAGGAAGGTTCCCAGCCTGTTCGAGATTGACTTCTATGCATTCTGGATTCAGTATGTGTAGGACTTTTAGCAATCAGGTCTTACCATGTAGTTATAGTGTATATCTGATGGCAATGTCAATAGCCTGCATTGTTTTAGGTACTTCTGAAGCCCCCCTCACCAATAATTCCTGAGGAGGTTGCCAATGTTTTGCACTACAACTTTAATAGTCCATGGCTTCTGGGTTAACCATGCAGGTTAATTCCACTTAAACTCTTTTCTTCTTACAGTCATATTTTGAAGTTACATTCATAATTCGTAGGTTTTCACATATATCCTTAGTTTTGGTAAACCTACCAACAACCTCTTCTCTCTCTCACCCTCCTACCCAACCCTTGCTTAGTCCTTTAGTTCCCAGTATCCCCTCTCTTATATCATATGTATTCTACTATACCTTCAATTATATTTTAACTGGGTTGTGAGATAGTAGACTTCCACATGGCTTTCCATGCATCTTCACTTTGGGTTGGCCTTACCTCAACCCATGAGTTCTTCCATACTGCTATACGCCTTCCTGATTTAGTCTCTTTGCTCTCATTATTCCACCTCTATACTTTCATTTTTCCATAATGCTATCCCCATTCCTTTACTACCCCTGTCACACACACACACACACTCACACACACACGCTCACACACACACTCACACACACACACACACTCACACACACACACACACTCACACACACACTCACACACACACACAAACACACACACAGAGGCCCCTCTTTTCTTTTCATGGCTTCTACTTGTACTCTTAAGTTAAATGCACAAAACAAAATGTTTCAAATTAAAATCACATATGGAGCCCGGCGTGGTGGCACATGCCTTTAACCCCAGCGCTCGGGAGGCAGAGGCAGGCAGATTTCTGAGTTCGAGGCCAGCCTGGTCTACAAAGTGAGTTCCAGGACAGCCAGAGCTATACAGAGAAACCCTGTCTCGGAAAACCAAAATAAATAAATAAATTAAATTAAATCACATATGGGAGAAAACATGCAGTGCTTGTTTTTCTGTACCTGAATTACCTTACTCGGTTTAATTTTTCTAGTTCTATCCATTTACCTGTGGATTTCATGGTTTCACTTTTCTTTACAGCTGAGTAATATCCTGTCATGCATATGTAACACATTTTCTTATCCAGCAATCTACTGATGAGCTTCTAGGTTGATCGCATTTCCTAGCTATTGTAAATAGAGCAGCAATACATGTGTGTGTCAAATGCTCTAAACAAAAAGAATGCTGCAGGAGGTATCGGGATACCTGATTCCTGGTTATACAACAGAGCCATAGTAACAAAAACAGCATGTTCTGGTACAAAAACATAGTCATAGGTCGATTAATATATTTGAGAATGTAGGTATAAGACCACAGAACTACTATTACATGATATTTTTTAATAAAGATGCCCAAAAATATACATTGGAGAAAACACAGAATGGTGCTAGGGAGACTGGATTTCAACGTGCAGAGAAAGGAAAACATAAAAGCTATAAGCAGGAAATAATAGATGGTTTATGCATGGCAATAAAATCTTTAAATGTTTTAAAATTGACTCTCACCATAATTTTTTTTAAAAAATTAAACACAATGAAGTATGACTAGGCACTTCAAATTAGCATTTGAATATCATGATAAACTGTCCTTGAACTGTGAACCAAGATAAGCCCTTTATCTCTTACAACACTTTTGCCAGAGTATTTTATGACAGCAACAGAAGAGTAACTAAGACAGTAAGGGTCTTTCCTTTCCTGCCGATTTGCTTTAACAGGTGACATTAACCTGTGTCTTTATAACAAGCTTACTCTGTTGGTCTATTGGTTTTCAGTCTTTGTTATATCTCATAAATTCAGAGAGATAAACTTTCTACTTTGTTTTTCCTAAAAGTAGTCTGGTCTAGTGTAATTTTGTTACATGTGTTCATGATAAGTGTTTTTAAGTATTGTATTAGGGGTTTCTGAAGAAACAGAACCATAAAATGAATATTGCAAACTGTGATTTATTAGATTAGTTACAGATTGAAACTTACAGAGTGCTCAAACAATTGCACTTGCATGCTCAAGAAACTGAGAACACACTGTTCTCATGTTTGGTCTGTGAAGCTGAATGCCCCAGCAGCCCCAGGCTGGAGCTGAAGGCTTAGACTCCTGCAGAGTCTGATCTTCAATCCCCATCTAACAGGAAGAAGCTGCAGTCTGGGGTCCATGAAGGACAGCAGCATGGTTGGTTACATGCACTCACCATCAGGGACCACTGCTTTTCCTCTTAACACTGAGCCACTACCAACAGAGGCTCCCGACTCAGTTACTCTTTCCTGGAAATACTCCAACAGACCATCCCACAGACTTTTATCTAATCTAATGCCACATCCAATCAAGTAATCAATCAAGACTAACTATCACGCCAGTCTGTCTGGGCCAGCACCCTGGGGAGACCTTGGGTGCAAACTTCGCAGCCAGTCCCACAACACCTAGAGGCAGCTCCACTCCCAGGCACTCCAAGACACCCAGGATCAGAGGATCCCAGGATCCCAGAAGCTTGGTCACACCAGGATCTCAAGGTCCCAGAGGCAGCTTGATTCCCAGGAGCTCTGACACACCCAGGATCACAGTATCACAGGATCCCAGAATCACAGGATCATAGAGACAATTTGACTCGGGAATTCTGACATGACCAGGATCACAGGAAGGACAGGCTTCAGTCAGACATAGCCAGGGCAGGTAGCACTAGAGATAACCAGATGGCAGGAGGCAAGCATAAGAGCATAAGCAACAGAAACCAAGGTTACTTGGCATCATCAGAACCCAATTCTCCCACCAAAGCAAGTCCTGGATACCCCAACACACCAGAAAAGCAAGATTCAGATCTAAAATCACTTCTCATGATGATGATAGAGGACATTAAGAATGACGTAAATAACTCCTTTAAAGAAATACAGGAGAACACAGGTAAAAAGCTAGAAGCCCTTAAAGAGGAAACACAAAAATCCCTTAAAGAGTTACAGGAAAACACAAACAAATAGGAGAAGGAAAGGAACAAAACCACCCTGGATCTAAAAATGGAACTAGAAACAATAAAGAAATCACAAAGGGAGACAACCCTGGAGATAGAAAACCTAGGAAGGAGATCAGGAGTCATAGAGCAAGCATCACCAACAGAATACAAGAGATGGAAGAGAGAATCTCAGGGGCAGAAGATAACAAGAAAACATTGACGCAACAGTCAAAGAAAATGCAAAAAGTAGCCAGGAGTGGTGGCACACACTTTTGATCCCAGCACTAGGGAGGCAGAGGCAGGCAGATTTCCGAGTTCGACGCCAGCCTGGTCTACAGAGTGAATTCAAGGACAGCCAGGGTTGCACAGAGAAACCCTGTCTTGAAAAACAAAACAAAACAAAACAAAACAAAACGAAAAAAGAAAAAGAAAAAGAAAAAAAAAAGAAAATGCAAAAAGCAAAAATTTCCTAACCCAAAACATCCAGGAAATCCAGGACACAATGAGAAAACAAAACCTAAGGATAATAGGTATAGAAGAGAGTGAAGATTCCCAACTTAAAGGGCCAGTAAATATCTTCAACAAAATTATAGAAGAAAACTCCCTAATCCTAAAGAAAGAGATGTCCATGAACATACAAAAAGCCTACAGAACTCTGAATAGATTCAACCAGAAAAGAAATTCTTCCTGTCACATAATAAACACCAAATGCACTAAACAAAGAGTTTTAAAAGCAGTAAGGGAAAAAGGTCAAGTAAAATATAAAGGCAGACCTATCAGAATTACACCAGACTTCTCACCAGAGACTAAGAAAGCTAGAAGATCATGGGCAGATGTCATACAGACCCTGAGAAAACACAAATGCCAGCCCAGGCTACTATACCCAGCAAAACTCTCAATCATCATAGATGGAGAAAACAAAATATTCCATGACAAAACCAAATTTACACGTTATCTTTCCACAAATCCAGCCCTACAAAGGATAACAGATGGAAAACACTAACACAAGGAGGGAAACTACACCCTAGAAGAAGCAAGAAAGTAATCTTTTAACAAACCCACTCAAACATAATTCTACCACTAACAAGAAAATTAACAGGAAGTAACAATCACTTTTCCTTAATATCTCTTAATATGAAAATTAATATTACCAACATATCCTAATAGATTATAATTCAAAAATATGAGGAATTAAAAATTTGTAGGCTGTTTTCCCTTGGTCTCTCTAATTTGGTAATGGGAGAAATAGGTCCAATATTGTACAATCCACTTTCTGCTTATTTGTACATGACAGGGTCTTGCTATGTGCCACATAATGGTCTTAAAATCATGCTTCT
>NC_034601.1:15569988-15606324 GCF_900095145.1 Mus pahari
TCTCTCTCTCTCTCTCTCTCTTTTCTTTCTTTCTGACACAAGGTCTCTCAATGTAATCCTGACTGTTCTGTCCTGGGACTTGCTATACAAAATCTCTTTACCTTTGGCTCTAAAGTGCTGAGATGAAAGATGTGTGGTATCATAATTAGAAACAATTCTTTCTTAATAAAATAACTATATATTCCAATTTGAACTCAGGAAGCTGGTATATGGAACATAGGCAAGATAGGATCTCATTTGGGCCTTCCAGGCGTCTGAGAGGGGAAGAAAGTCTGACATGTCTATCTCTACTCTTTTTGTCTTCTTTACTTTATGGTACCTGCCTCACCTTTGTAGTGGGCATGGTAGTAATTTTAGTAAGTCATGGATAGTAAATTGCATAGGGTCATGAGAAATTGAGTTATGATGTACTAGTAGCCCCTATTCATAAAGAATTATAGACTTATCTTTGCCTGACTGGTCATTCAGCTCTACCTGCAGAAACAATATGCCCAGGTATAGAAAACAATCCAGACTGCTCCCAGTCAAACCACAAAACAAACAAACAAACAAACAAAAATAGCTGTATCTTTTGGTAGCTGCCTGTATATGTGTGCATGTATATATCATGTCCCAGCTTCTCCAGATGTGCTCAGTCTTTACCCCGCAAAAAGAGGCCCTTCACTGTTCCAATAAAGCAATCTCAGCTGTCAAGATCCAGTCTGTGCCCTTCTCTGCCTCAGCTTTCTGTTCTCTTCCTCTTCCTCCTCCTGCTCCTCCTTCTTCTTCTTCCTTTTTTTGATAGGTTTCTCTGTGTAGTCCTGGATGTCCTGGAACTCACCTCTGTAAACCAGGCTGACCTGGAACTCAGAAATCCACCTGCCTCTGCCTCTCCAGTGCTAGGATTAAAGGTATGTGCCACCACTGCCTGGTTTGCCTCAGTTTTCTTACCTTATTTTATCTTTCTTTAAGGCTGAAAGCACAGAGATAAGTTATTGTACTAGGTACATTGTAAAAGGAGTTGAATTTATTTTGTATTATGTTAGAAATAAATAAGAATTATTTTCTCATATCAGTAGGTTTTAGGGTTCCTCTGTATGTTCCCTAAGTGTAAGAAAAATATAAAATGGGTCTATTCCCCAAACCAGAGGTGCTTTTACATATAGACCTGTGTTTATCAGATCACACATATGGAGGAGGCACCAGGCTTCTGTCTTTTCTGTGTAATTCTCGAAATAACCAGTAATCCCCACATGTCTAGGAACCAGGTAACTTCCTGGAATGCTGGAAATTGTAGTCTTGGGAAATAACAAAGCCTCATGGGAAAATATGGTGGCCTACAAGTTTGTCCTTACAAGCCCCTGCAACATGGGAAATTCCAGTGAATGATCCTGACCAAAGTTCATCATTGATCAATATTCAATATTTAATAAATGCTTGCTTTAAATTTGGCCCAAAATGGTGGAGGGTTGGTTTGTTGTTTTTATTGTTGTCCTTGGTGGTGGTGGTGGTGGTAGTGCTGTGTGTGTGTGTGTGTGTGTGTGTGTGTGTGTGTGTGTGTGTGTGAATTGCAGGATTAACACCTGGGAGCTGGTGCCTGCCTGCCCTAGGTGTTTTTAGTTTATTTTAGGTTTGAAAAATTACTAACAGTTTGCTTCATGACTGAGCCCATGTGAGTGAAAAAAAAAAAAAAAAAAAAAAAAAAGAAGTAAGAAAGGAAAAGGAAACCATGACTGGTCCTAGGAAAAAGTTTATTGTGGATAAAAGGGTGAGTGTAGTTAGAGGTGTAGACAGGGACATCTGGGGGAGTCCAGAGTAGTCATGATCAAAGTAAGCTGTGCCATGTAAGGAGGGGAGGGAGGGGCGTCATGTACAGTAGCCTGGAGGTCCAAAGGGACAAAAAGAGTGGGTACCCAAAATGCTTAGATTGTATAGGGAAGAGCATCCCAACCCCCAGAGCTGGAGAATTCAGGGAAGGGGGTAGGGTATGCCAGCCTGGGGGGCCCTGTGAAAGGTAGGGAGTGAGAGATTGCAAGGAGAACTTGGTAGGTGGGGAACTTGGTAGGCGGGGTTCACTTTGGTATGTTAAATAGGCATCTCAGTCTTTTGGCTCAGGCTTGCAACCTAACACTATCTTACAGGGAGGTAGCAGGCACGCTAAGCCCCAGGATATACATTAGTTAAGGCAAGCTGAAACTAAGTGTAAAATAAACAAGTAATTGGATACTTTGATCCAGGCCCCTGAGAGAGTCTACTTCCCAGAAGTACCTAGGCAAATGGAAAGATAAGGGGAGGGAATTTCCAGTAGGATAATAACAACCACATTTTTGCCAAGTTGAGGAGTCAAGCATTTTCACTGTCGTTTGGGCTGACAATCAGCCTTGCAGGAATGATAATGAAATTGCCTCATTTTTGGTGTGCCCACACAGAAACATTGTTCTCGCCTCAAAAGTCATGAGATAATATGAGTGACTATGACTTGGGAACACAGATTTAAGTTATCCCAAGTTTCATATTATAGCATAGAAGCAGTTTCATGATGTTTTTATGGAGACAGAACAAGGGGAGTCATAAATCGAGGTATTTTAACATCAATTGGTGGGAGCATCAGAGAGCCCTCTACAAGTTCTGTGGAGAACTCACAGCTGCTGGCCTTACATGTGACCTGGTAGCCTTCTCATCCATTTGATTGGTGAAGAATAGGGTTTTATTAAGTTGATACACTCTGAAAGGCTTTTATCTGTTTATTAGGATGTTAGGTCTGACGCAGAGATGAGCAGTGACTGGCTCTCTGTGGCCTAAATATATCCAAAATCAATAGTAATGGCTGTGGTCCTGTAGCATCCCAAGCCGTCCATACCACTGATCTTGTAATCTATCAGGTTTGTAGTCGTAGCTTCTTTCCAGGAATTTTTCAAGATTCTTGAAGTCTCAAATTTCTTATTATGGACTGAGGGTTTTGTTTCTCATACCAAGCATCCAAAAATTGCTCGGTTTTTAAATGACACTCCCCTCCCTGTCCTTCAGTTCCGGTTTTGTTTGGGTTTTTTTGTTTTTTCTTTCCTTTTCTTTTTCTTTTTTCTTTTTCTTTTTTTTTTTTTTTTAAGATAAGGACCTTGAAAACCACCCTTTTCAATGAGGTGACAGCAGCAGTAAAATGGAGAGAGAACGCAGGCAGGCAGCCCAATAGCTCTTATAGTGTTGATATAATTTCAAGTTCAAAATTTATCCTAAATATGTTTATATTCACACACACACACACACACACACACACACACACACACACACACACATATTGATGTGTTAGAATAGCGGTTCGCATCTGAACACAGCACACCAGGCCAAAACAGTTCCATGTGTAAGAGGTTTATTGGGAGAGAGATGGGCAAGGAAGGTGGCGGCAGAAAGAGAAGGGGGAAAGAGAGGGGGAGGGAGGGGCATTCCCCTTATATGTATGGATAATAGTGTAACACAGGTAAAGGTGGGAGGTAAGTCAAGTGGATTCTGGGAATATGGTGGCCGTTGTCTTGAAAACAGATCTGTAGGTCCCACCTATGTGATGTCACGGGTTTTGGAGGTCCTGATGCCAACACATATTTTACACACACACACACACACACACACACACACACACATTTTAAATTAAATATGTCAAGAAAAGTAATTTTGTCAGACATCAAGTTAAAATGAAAAAAAAAAAAAATAATTGGCCACAAATGTTCTTATTCAGTTGTTCTTAGAAAGTCTAGGGGCAGCTTGAGCTTTGACAACAACAAAAAGGTCATGTTTGATGCGTATTCTTGAATGTTTACTGTGCACTAGTCTCAACTAAGAGGCACACCTCTGTGAGAGTGTGTGACTGTACACCCTTGAGGGATTAATTGAGGGGAGAAAGCCTTTCCCCATCATGGGCAGCACATTCCAGTGGCAGCCTGGATATAAAGAGATAGAAGGATGAAGCGGAGCTGCTCGCCCACATCCTCTTCCTGCTGGTGGTGGCGTCTGTCTCACTGCCATGGTCATCCGCAGCTGACAGAGTCTAGCTTTTCAGTATAGACCAGAAGCTCTTCACTTATCTCCCTGATCACTTCACTTACCAGCCCCAGATGAAGATAGTTTATATCCAGCTTTGTGGACCAAGGAGCTACCAGATTCTCAGCTTCTCCAGGATGTGGTAGGCATGATTGAACTACTCGGGCCTTAGCACGGAAGGCAATATAACACCCCTATTTATAACATACATCCGTTCGATGAATTGTAGTATGTGGAGGGATCCTACAAAAGCAGAACCTTAAGGACAGCTTTCTCTAATGGGATCAGTGGCAGCTACAGCTGACTCTCAATTTTGATTATACTGAAAGCTACTAGAGGCTCTCCAGTTAGTGTGGAGAGCACTGATAATGGATGGTACAGTGCATTTAATGAACTGTGCAAGATAAATATATTTGATGGTACTGGTAAAAGAATTAGTGTCTATGTAAAACTTCTAAACAGTTAGTGCTAGAAAAGTAAGGAATAAAAAGTTCGTAGTCAGTTACTGTTAGCGAATATTCCCTCTAGTCCCTGCCAGTAATTACCTAGCAACAGCCAGGTATGAGCCTGGCTCACTTATAAAAAGACTGTTAGGGCTTCTCTCTCTTTCTCTCCCTTCCCCTTCCCCTCTTCCTTCTCTCTTTCTCTCCCTCTCTCTTTCCCTTCCTCTCTCCCTATCTCTCCCCTCTTTCCGTTCCTCTCTCTTTCTCTCCCTCTTCCTCCTATCTTTTTCCTCTCTCCCCACATTCCTAGCTAACCCTCTTCCCTTTTCTCTTTCCTTCCTTTCTTTCTGTCCTTCTCTGTCACTTTTCTTTCTCTACCTTACTCTCTCCCCCAGAGCCCCTTCCCATGTCTGAAATAAACTTCATTTTATATTAGACCAGTCATATGGCTGATACCTGGGGGTGGGGTTGCCTCAGCATGGGCCCACTAAGGCACCCACTGCATCACACTGCAGACTTATAAAACATATCAGTTACTTCTAGCATCTCTGGAAAAAAAAAAAAAAAGGAGAAGAATGAGCTCAGAGATGAAATTTCTTAGTTCAGATATGTGTAAAATATAAAGAATGTCCTGGAAGAGAATCTTCTTTCCTAAAGCCATTTGGTAACTCAAATTAATGTAGGACCCTCCTTGCGGGGGAACTCCCTCGGGTCCTAAGGTCACGGGAGTCAGGGTGCACCAGAAACTCAACAGGCCTTCTTGCTGTAACCACACGAGGCACTTCTATTGGCAGAGTTCCAGTTCGACTCATATCTCACGCAGGAGACAGAGGAAGTCGACAACCAGGCCCAAAAGCTTGAGGTCTTTATAGGATAAGGGTCGGGGGGGTGGGGAGAATTGACGCGGTTACATGCGATTGGTTCATTTAAATGTACACATTTGCAGGATGGTACGTGCAAAGGTAGGAATGCTAGGAGACCTGAGGGGCGGGTTAGGGGAACATTTGGTTCAGTCCCAGGAATGTNCCAACAATGGCCTGCCTGGGCGTGCCCAGGCTTGTCTCCCTGTGCTCTCCGCCTCAGGCTTCCAAGCTTACAAACAACTATTTCTCTGGACATAAGTTGCATGAATCCCAGGCCTTAANTTTCATTTTAAATTTCATTTCCCTTCATTACCACAAGTAAAACCAGTTCTTCACCAAACTGATACAGAACTTTTGGGAGTATGACAGAGCCTTTCATGGCTCTGTTGTATTTAGCTTGAGAGATGAGGGTCCGGGAAACTCAACAGCCAAACAGCTACAAAAGACGCCCCAAGCCAGAGGATTTTGAGTTTTTGTCTCATGAACTAGAAAATTGAAACTCAGATTATGGAGAGTAAATTCTAGAAAGTATTTACAGTAGGGAGCTTTAGAGATTAAGCAGAGCTCATGAGGAACAGGAAGAGTAGCCAGGAGTTGGGTACGACCAGGAGTCCTGTTAATAAAGCTTTATAAAGCTCGGAGTTAATAAGCCTTCATAATGGAGGAAGAGCATAGATGAGCTAGCTGGTCAGGCCAGTCTGCATTCCAGGAGTCAAGGTCCTCAAGATTTCAGTCGTGGTCTCAGTTTGGTCTCCAGGAAAGGAAAACCAACCACTCCTTTAGAGAGGAGAGAAAAGCAGACCCTCTCCCTAGCATTGCTCTCCTCTGGTTCTGGCAGAACCAGAGGTACCTTTAGCATAGTAGATACTTCTGGCATCTCTGGCCATTGTCCAGGACAAGGCTGTAGACATTCCCAAGGACATTTCTGGCTTTTAGCCAAGAAAGAAACTGGTTACTTTTCTTTGGGTCGTTTTACTTGAAATTGCCTAGTCAACTTCTACTTCTAGTCCTCATTAGTATGTTTGGCTGAGTTCTGGCCTCAAAAGGGTGTCAATAGTTAAAGTGAGGGCATTAATTGGAAGACATGTGGTCCTGTAATTTGGGATGGAGATGTGTTGGAGGATCTTGATGAGGCTTAAGCCACTAAACTCTTAGATTCTGACGACAGGTTTATTTTGCCCGAGGAAGTAGCCACCCTACTCTTAGAGAGGATGTACCTCTTCCCTCACTCCATTGTCTTCATTGCCCCTTGTGGGGAGCCACAGCCCCTGGGGTCGCACCCCAACATGGCACCTACAGGAAGAGAGTTCTTAAACAAGTCCTTATTTGGCTGCTGCTGTTATCCCTGATGATCAATGGCTGAGCTCGCTCACCTGGCAAAGCTGCGTTGCCTGGTGTGATTGGTCGGCGTGAATGATCTATTGGGCTCTTCCCCGGGGTTCAGGGGAGATGAAAATTGAAGCTTGCTGAATAAACTGCTGTTAGAAGAACTGGTGGTTGTGTCTTCCTTGCTGGTCAAGAGGGTGCAACAGCCTCTGCCTGAGGAAGTTAATCTTTCACTGTGAATGGATCCAGCAAGGATTTTCCCTGAAGGAAATGCTGAGCAAGACAATGTAAACACTTCTCATTGCCCATATCCACCACCTTTCTTGACCTCTAGATGACAATCAGATATAAACAGCCTATGTTCATGGAATTTAATTCACTATTGTGAAGCAGAGGTCTTGATAGGGTGGTAGAACATCCACTAAACATTCACTTACAACCCCAACACGGTGGCAGTCACCAAGAGGATTGGTGCATGGTCTCCAGAAGACTGTCTGTTCTATGAATCAGCATCCAATGTGTAGTGCCGTTTCTCCTGTAGCCAGGTGCTTTGGCTACTATTCTTGCCACTGTGGTAAGATATAATGGCAAAAACAAGGGGGAGAAGGTTTCTCTTGACTTCTAGTTCAAGGCTAAGGATCATCATTATAGAAAAGTCATAGTAGCAGGAGCTTGAGGAATCTTATTACTTGTACTCACACTCAAGTAACAGAGGACAAATGTGTATTTTCGGCTCACCTTCTCCTTTTATACTGTCCAAGATTACATGCCCAGAAATTGTGCCACCTATAGTAGGTAGGTCTTCCCATTCAATAGACTTAAGATTATTCCCACGGGCATGTTCAGAGGCTGGCCCTCAGGAGATTCTGTATTTCATCATGTTAACAGTTGCGGATTACCCTTCACACCAGGAATCAAGGGGTGCAAATGAGAACGGTAATGCTCGCCATCACTCCTAACGTCCCACTAGCAAAAGTTTTGCTGCCTGCCTACTTGACCCTTCGCTCTGCTGGCCTAGAAGTCTTGGTTCCAGAGGACTGAATACTGCTAAGATGTCCCCTTGGCCCATTTGGATCCTGCTGCCCTTGAGTCAACAACGGGCTAATAAAGAAATTATAGATTTTTCAGGCATGACTGAGCCTGACTACCAAGGAGGAAATGGACTGCTTCTCCACAATGAGAGTAAGCATGAATATGTCTGGAGTAAAGGAGATACTCTACGGCACCTTTTGGTATTGCAGTGTCTTATAATTAAGATAAACAGGAAGCTCTAACTCAATTCAGGAAGAATGATTAATGTAGGTTTAGATTTTCCAAAATCTACTTTAATTGGGGTTTTCAAATGATTCAACCTTCATTTCTAACCTACCATCCAGAGTTAGGGGAGAAAAAAATGGTACTCAGGACAAGGAGACATGGACCTGTTTAGAATCTACTTTCCTATTGATAATCCTGAGTTATTACTTACTATGTTCCATCAGGGCTACTTTTAACTCCAATTGGGAAGCCTTCAGGACCACACTTTCTTAACATCCAGACCCTTAACCCATGGCAGCTTCTTCTTCCTCCTCTCCTGCATGTTCTATTTTTTCCATCCAAGCCTTTGGAAACCTAAACCCCACCTATGTCTCTTCTGTCCAGCTATTGGCTGTCGGCATCCTTATTTGCCAACCACAATTAACTTGGGGGCAGGGTCACAGGAACTACATGCAGAGTGTCCTCTCATAGGTCTCGCAGGTGTGGTTTAAAGAGGAGGTTTTTATTCTGTATTTTGGGGAAAGTACAGCCAGAGGTATCAGGAAGGATCCAGACTGGAGAGAGAAAGTAGTAGACTAAAACATGACCAACATACTGAACTGGGCAAGTTATTTCTGATTGGTAAATAAAGATGACAACAGCCAATAGTTGGGCGGAAGAAACATAGGTGGGGTTTAGGTTTCCAGGGTGTGGGGTTCAGAGAGGGACCATGAGTAAGAAGAAAGTGCAGGAGGAAAAAGGTAAAGCCACCATGGGTTAGAAGTCAAGAAAACATGGCCCTGATATATACCATATCAGAGTCCCTTTAACCTGTAGTGAATGGACCCTATCAGACACTTCTAATCAACCCTGTACTGCAAAATTTTATGAGATTAAACTCTTAGATTTATATATCTCACCACAAACTTGGGCCAGCTCCCTCTGAGAGCACATATGTACAAATGTAATGTCAGAATTGTCTGTGAGTCCCTGGCTGGAATGCAGGATTTCTTACCTAGCAAGTGAGCCATTGACTATTAATACCCAACACATCTGTTCCAGCTTCCTGCCTGGGCATGAGACCCAGCTGCAGGTTCAGGCTGTGAAACTACTCTATCTCGAGAGGCTATGAGAAGGGACTTTCACTTCTGCCAAGTGCTCCCTCAGTCCCTCGTGTTCTATCTCAGTGTCTTCTTAAACCATCCCACTCCATCCAAAATCTAACACTCACATACTCATTGGATGACACTCAGGTTTAACTACATCAACAACTGAGCACTTAAGCAAGTAGACTCAAAACCTCTCTAACATTTAGTAGGGAGGATCGTATTGCTCCTCTCATTAGTCATGCTTTTGTTTAAAACACTTTACCTACTCAGGGCCCTGCCTTATCTGAATAGAGTGTTCTTATTTAAGAAGATTCAAATTTTTTTACTAGTTTCATTAAAAATTCTTTCATTATTCAGCATTGATAGGTTATTTCTCCAAAGGTGAAATGAGATTATATTAAATTAAATATAGATTTATTGGGAAGCTGCTCTCAAGAGAGTTCATGGTACCAAGGACCAAGGACCAAGGAGGGAAGTCACCATGGGAAGAAGGGTGGAGAGAAAAAGAGAAGGGGCATGTGTGTGTGTGTGTGTGTGTGTGTGTGTATGTGTGTGTGTGTGGAGGAGGAAGAGGAGAAAGAGAAAGAGAAGAGAGAGGAGAACCAAAAATGTCTGGATTCTATAGGGAAGAATCACTGGGATTAGGGCAGCCCACCCAGCCTCTGGGCTGGAAAGTTCAGGGTTGGGAACAAGGTATGTCAGATGGGGACTGAGGGATGCTGAGAGAACTTGGAGGCCAGATCTATTTTGATATGTAAAATATGCACCTCAGTCCCTTGTCCTGGGGTCTGAAACCAAACAAGTATCATTTGGGCTGTTTCCTTTAAAAAAAAAAAAAAAGAACTATTAATTTATCTTATGTATATGAGTATACTGTAGCTGTCTTCAGACACATCAGAAGAGAGCATCAGATCTTATTGCAGATGGTTGTGTGCCACCATGTGGTTTCTGAGAATTGAATTCAGGACCTCTGGAAGAGCAGTCATTACTCTTAACTGTTGAGCCATCTCTCCAGCCACCTCATCTCCCCAATTTGGACTGCTTTCAGTTCCAGATTTTAAATTGGCAAAGACTTACTTTAAATCTCCTCAAAAGAATTCATTTTGTGGTACTTTTTTTTTTTTAATCTAAACTCTTAGAACTAAAACTAAACTTCTTCCAAGTAACAAAGAGGGAGAAATATTAACTGAGTCCAGTCAGTTAGATTACCGTGTTACTGTTGATATTCAAAATGTTAAGATCTACTGGAGAAATAGCTCAGTGTTTAAGAAAACACACTGCTCTTGCAGGGAACCTGGGATCGGTTCACAACACTTATTTGGAGACTCATAACTATATTTGACGCCGATACATACAATGCCCTCTCCTAGCCTACATACTGTTAGGGAGCTCCTGGCTCACAGACAGCTTCAAAGTGGACATCCCCCCACCCCCACCCCGCCTGTACTCCTCTCCCCATTTCAGGCTTTGAATGACATTACAGCCTATCTGGGCACTAACAATAATGCTAACAACAGGAAGTAGTTACAAAAGAGATTATATGGCCATTTATCACCAAGGAAGAGGTGGAAATTCTATACATACATACATACATACATACATACATGCACATGTATTGTGACAATAGGCTGAGTCACCTACTAACATAACAAAGTGGACTGACAATGAAAGGATAACATAAACCTCATTTGTCTCCATTTAAGAACCAGGTCTGATTTCTAGAAAAAGTTTATAAGGCACCGCCAGCTCCAGGAACATAGTATAAAATCCAGAAACAAGGTCATAAAACCCCCTCCTAAAAGAACAGGCTGAGGATAACCTCAAAAATGGGAAAACATCTTATCCCAGGATGTGTGGGCCTGGGTACCAGAGGTTTTCCACGGAGATCTCTGTCCAGGCCTGGTGCAAGGGTTCCAGCGAAGGGAAGCGAGTGCAGGCAGGGAGACGAAGTCTCTGCTGTGCTTCCCAGGTCACTAGGTAACCCTGAGCCACCCTGAACTGAGTCAGGACGGGCTGGACCTACAAGAAGCTACCAACTATCCAGTGAGGAGTGAGGCGGGACCTCAGGTGGCTCTTCAGGAGAGAGCACCTTTAATTCCCTGGATGGATTTATATACAGTTCTGGGGGGTGATTCAGGGTTCGACAGCAGGTACCTCTCATTGGCTTGGACTGAGAGTTTGGGGGAAACCTTATTAGCATGTGGGAAGGCTTGGTGCTATTCCTACATGATTGATAGCCACACACCTCTCCTGTGGGGGTGTGGGGGCGGTAACTTTCACAGGAGACAGGGGTCCAGGAGACATGAGCAAACGCCTTCCATCCCATGTAGGTGAAAATTACCACCCACTGGGTCCCACCGGGGTTCAAGACCTAAGCTTGACTGGAGACCAGGCTGTCTTTGTGTAGCCCGTTGCCCCACAAGGATGGGTCATCTATGCTGGACAGTCCTATCTCATCCTGTAGAAGTTCATGACATAGGAATGCAGGCCATTGACTACAAGCCAATCTGAAGCTGACCCCTGTGACCTCCTTACTTAGCCCGTTCTAAAAAACTGATATAGTAGCCAATCAGAGTTATACGAATGTCACTGCTTTGGCCCCTACCAATTACACAGAGATTATCTAATCCTTCTAGAGAGTTCCCCTGATTCCCTATAAGAAGGTCTATGTGCCTTTGTCTGGAAGTCGCCGTTTTGGAGAATGGTTGATCCCTGCATACTGGTTGTTTCTGCAGAATAAATGCTCTTTGTCTTTGCAAACTATCTGAGTCTGGGGTCTTCAGCGATTTTCGGACCCTTACAACAGGTACTGCCAACATCTCCCAGCAACACAAGTCCGTGGCATTTTTGGAATTTTCTTGTCTCAAAATGTTTAGTCTGGGCATTGTTTCCCCTTACAGGTCATATATATGTGTGTGTGTGTATGTATGTGTGTGTGTGTGTGTGTGTGTGTGTGTGTGTACACATTTTGAGACAAGAAAATTCCAAAAATGCCACTGAGTTCATTTTGTGTTAGTAATCTACTGTTCGGCAAGAGGTCTGTCATTATGAGTGGCCTGTACATCCAGTGAGACTCCATTGGAGAGGGCCTGGGGCTTTTGTCCAGTTCCTCTCACAGTGCTGGACCCCAGGTGGGTTAGACATGCTGTTCTCTGTGAGTTCATATTTGTGATGGTCCTGCTGTGTCTAGAAGGTTTTGTCATTTCCTTGGTGTCTTCCATCCCCAGTGGCTCTTAGAATCTTTCAACCTCTTCTCCCACAGTGTACTCAGAAATCTCAGGGGAGAAACCTGATGGAGACAACAAGGTCTCTCCCTCTCTGCACCCTGTCCAGTTGTTGGCTTTTGTATTTGTGCCCATCTACTGCAGGAGGAAGTTCTCTGATGATAACTAAGCAAAACATCGATCTATGAATATAACAGGATGATATTAGGAGTGATTTTATTACCACATTCCTAGAGTAGAACAGTCGTATTTAGATTTCCCCTAGGTCCCTGGGTTATCTATTCACAGGTTCTTGGCACCTAAGCAGTGTTGAGGATCCATCTTATGAAGAGGGCCTTAAATCAACTCAGATAGAAACTGATTACTCTCACTTTGTGTCACTATTGTACCAGCTTATTTTGTAGGCACTGTTGTATATCAAAGGTTTTATAGCTAGGTTGGTATTTACCTTTTGCTTCAAGGAGCACGCAGAACACCTTCCAGTATCATGAACACTAGGAAAAAACGAAGGCTGTAGGTAGGCACCAGCTCTATTTCTCCATGTTCAAAGAGTTGTCACTAAGCTTTTGATACTGTTAGCTTTGGGTTTTGCTTTGATTTAATTGTAACTTTGCCTTCTTACTTCCCACTGTGTGGTGGTTTGAATAGGAATGGCCTCCACAGGTTCATATATTTGAATGCTCAGTATTTAAGGTGTGGTACCACTTGAGAGGGACTAGGAGGTATGGCCTCATTGAAGTGGGTGCGGCCTTGTTGGAGGAAGCATGTTGCTAGGGGTGGGCTTTGTGGTTGAAAATACTCAAGCCAGGCTTAGTGTCTTTCTCTCTTCCAGCTTCTGGCCAATCTGGATGTAGAAGCCTCAGCTATATCTCCAGGATCATGTGTTCCTGCCATGATAATAAAGGACTAAACCTCCGAACCTGTAAGGAAGTCCAAATGGGTGTCTCTTCACAGCAATAGAACATTGACTAAGACACTCTTAGAATAAGAAATTATTTAGCCTATGTCTTAGGGTTTCCATTGCTGTGAACAGACACCATGACCAAGGCAAATCTTATAAAGGACATTTAATTGGGGCTGACTTACAGGTTCTGAGGTTCAGTCCGTCATCATCATGGCAGGACACATGAGGGTGTCCAGGCAGGTTGCCAGTGTTCCAAAGGCAAACAGGAAAAGACTGTTTTCAGGTAGCTAGGATGGGGGTCTCAAAGCCCAACCCTACAGTGACACAGTTCCTCCAACAAGGCCACACCACCTAATAGTGCTACTCTCTTAACCAAAAATTTTCAAACTACCACAGCTTACTTTTTATTTTATTTTATTTTATTTTATTTTTATTTAACCAGTTAAGAGACTTTGGAGTTTTAAAGAGATCTTGGACTTTTAAATGTTGGTTTTGATTGTTTGGTGTTTATTGTCTGGTTGGTTATTTTTTCCAGACAGGGTTTCTCTGTGTAGACCTGGTTATCCTGGAACTTACTATGTAGACCAGGCTGGCCTGAACTTGGAGATCTGCCTGCCTCTGCCTCCCAAATGTTTGGATTAAAAGCATATGCCACCATTGCCCAGCCCTAAGTGTTGATATTTTTTAAAATTGTGGATCTTTTAAAAGTTGAGCTGTGTTTCATGTTACAATATTAATATTAACATGAGATCTTGGGGACAATCAAGACAGTAAAGATTACGGTTTGATTTTGATGTGCTTGTAATGTCAAGTTGGCAGGTTGTGCGGGTTAGTTTATTTGTCAAGTTGATACTAGTCACAGTTACCTTGGAAGAGGAAATTACAATTGAAGAATTTCTTCCATTAAATTGACCTGTAAACATTTCTATGGGACATTTTCTTGATTAATAATTGGTGGGGGCAGGGAAACAGATCACTCTGGGTAGTGCCATCACTGGTCAGGGAGTCCTAGATTATATTACAACAGCAAACTAAGCCAGTAGGCATCATTCCCCTATGCTCACTGCTTCAGAAATATACAACTTCTTTCTTCTTCTTTCTTTCTTTCTTTCTCTTTTCTAAGTATGTTTTCCCTAACAGTGGGTTTCTACAATATTTTGGACTTTCTTACTTTTTCTCCTCCTTGACTTATGGCTATTGGTCTGCTGTGCCTCTGACCTTGACATCAGCTTAAATAGCATGGCGTTTTTCCTTCTTTCCTCTATCCTTTTCCTTCAGGTAGCTGCTAAGGTTTACACCGGCCCTAGAGCTTTCTCTTTTAAGCTATAATAAAAGTGTCTCTGAGTTTCCAGTTGAACCCATTCTTAAATTCTTTTGTTAATAAGACTAAGAACCCCAAAAAAAAAAAAAAAAAAAAAAAAAAAGACTAAGAACCCCAAGAAGAAGGGTGTTTCATAACTCTTTGAAACCTCTGACTATAAGAGTGGCAGAACAGTGTGTCTGCACCTCTGCAGCCCTGACTTTGAATTTGTGTTTGAATCCCCATGCCTTCAAGAGATTTCTGTCTTCTCTACTACCGTGGTCACCATGTTTCTCCATTTAACAGTAAAAGCATGATATTCTTCAAAAGAACCCTGGAAGACAAAGCCGGTCACAAAATAGCAGCCATATCTAACGGTTCAAAGGAATTCCAAATTGCTCAAAAGAGTCCAACAGCAAATAGAAAAGGAAAACTTTGGATGTCTCAATCAGAGACTTCCCCAGTTTCCTATAGAATCCAAAGTCTAAACTTAGCTTTCTGTCCCCAAGAAGCAAAAGGCAGCCAATTCTGCTGAGGGAGAAAGCTAGGGGAATGTTCTTATTGCAGGTAACTCTAGCAACCTTCTACGAAGGTCCATCTTTCCTCTCTACCCAGGGTCAGCCCACTGAGATTGGCACATACCCCCAAAATGTGTCTTTGTCTCTTCATGGTTGCCACTTTGTTACTAAACTTAATAACAGACTTCATTTCAGCCATGTCTGTTACATGTTTCTGTCTCTCTCCTTAATACGATTTGTTTTATGCAGAACAATTTTGTTTAAAAGAATTTAAAATAACATTATATTGTGTGTGTGGGGGGTGTATTTGTATGTGTGTGTGTGTGTGTGTGTGTGTGTGTAATATATCCCATGATATATTTATTCATTCTATAAGTTTTATTTTCCTAGATAACCCAGACTAATATAGTAACAAATGAGATTAGATATTAGAAAACAGTATTTCATAAAGTTAGAAGTAACCACTCCTATGAAGGCCTGTTTCCCTCACCTACTGCCTTTACCTCTTCGGCCACACTATGATCTTGATTACTCTAAGTTCAAATGTAACACTCCCATCACACATCAATGTGACATCAGATATAGAAGGTACAAAAAGAAAACCTAAAACGCGTACTCAGATCATGTTGGTTGGTAAGTTTAATAACCAAAGAATTTATTCCTTAGAGGCTCCCTCTTTGAACACTGCTCTCCTGAACACTCAGCCAAGTCTTACAAATCCTAGGAATCAGATCCTTCCTAAAACCTTGGGACATAAATCAATGTTTGCCCTCTATATGCACAAAATGGGAAGCTGGAAATGCAGGGGAAACTATAAACTGAGAGTCCCTCCTTCAAAGTCCACACCTGTTAGAGATTCTCAATCTAATTAACAGATTACAACTACCAAGATAAGCCTTTAACCCCAGCACTGGGGATGTAGAGGCAGGCAGGCCACACCTACTTCAAAAAAAGCCACACTTCCTAATCCTTAGGCAGTTCATCTACTGGAGACTTAGTGGTCAAATACATGAGCACAGACAGACCATTCTCATTCAAACCACCACACCCTTATACCTGGTGTTCCCTTTGAAAAGTGCCTTGATATATGACATCTTTTTCTGCTGTAATCACAAAACACTCCTTAAAGTGGTTACTATGTTGGAAAGCGGTCTTTGGGTACTCCTTTGAGGTAAGAGCTCTGTTTTTGCACTGACATAATATACCCATGTGACATGTGTTCCTAATTTCCTTAATTTTATAGTTGGGACACTGGTAGGAAAAGGTTACTGCTGGAAAAGTGGTTGTGTATATGAGCACAAATGAAATACAGAGGCATTCTGCCTGTGTATTTGTAGTCAAAATTGAGCCAACTGCTGCTTTGGTAAAAACCCTAGGATGAAGCACAGCCTGAAGGCTATAGTCTCACAACAAGTTGGAGCAGAGCAGTAATTTAGAATAGGGAGCAGCTGCATCTCCAAACTACCCAGAAATCCACATTGCCGTTATCCTCCGAGTTGCATCTGTCTCTACACCTCACTTCGCCCAGAGCTACGCACTTGCTAAAACTCAGCATCTTTCATCATTCTACCTCACAATTACGTGACTACAGTTGCAAAGCAGCACCCACAAGGAGAGAAGCCTGGCCACAAAGCAAGAGCCCTCTCACTTTCTTAGTCACCTCAGGTCATATGAAAACTCACTGAGAGTGCAGGATCTTTGAGCAGAAATATTTGGTCCTCTCTAGGGTTTGAGCTGTACCAGCAGTGATTCGCTGAGTAACTGACTAATGGTGGTCCAAAGGGCCTTACCCTAAAGCACATGCATGTTATATTATAAAAACATCATAATAAGGCAAAGGACCAGGTCAAGAACAATGTTTATTTGCCTTTCCATGGCTTCCTGTCCCCAGTAGTCCTCTGTTCCTCATTTTAGTTCCCCATTCATTTACCAGCAACACAAGACTACATTTAACTAAAATGTTGACTGGCCTTGCCAGACTGAATAATCATCTACAGCCACACTCAATCACCTGATTAAAGCCAGACAACTGAGTTTCATTTCCTTATGAAATTTCAGTAACTCATTAAAACCTTACACTACCCAAAACATCCTTAATCCCCCAAACCACTCCTTCTATTGTTTAAACATATTGATGTAGTAATCCTTACCTTAACTACATTTTCTTATTAATGTAGTTTGGTTGAAATGAAATGGATAAAAAAAAGTTGGTGTGGTGTTATACCCCTTTAATCCCAGCACTTGGGATACTGAGGCAGGCGGATCTCTTGAGTTCCAGGTCAGCCAAGGCTACATAAGTGACACCCTGTCTCAAAAAGCAAACAAACAAACAAAAACAGAAAAAAAAGGACTATATTTTAAATAATGGAATCTTGTTCAGTGCTATAGAAAAATGAAATTGTAGTATGAATAGAACTGAAAAGATTTATACTGAGGTCATGAAAACCCAGAAAGACAAACACTGTCCGTCCTCTTATTTGTGCACCTTGGCTTCAAATATCCCTGTATGTTTGAACCAGAATGAGTATAAAAATCCAGAAAACTAGAAAAGGGCCAGCAGGGAAGTCAGATCCCCTAATGGAGGAGGGGCATCAGAGCGTGGGTGATAGGAAAGGGGCTGGGACCACCACAGGAGGGTTTAACAGGGATGGCTGTATGGAATAAGGAGAAAATTAACCAAAACAAAGGGTGTATGAGAAAGCACCATAGAAACCTAATACTTTGTAAGCCACGCTGCTCTTCTAGAGGACCAGAATCCCATTCCTAACATGCATGTCAGGTGGCTCACAATGTCCTGTAACTCCAGCTCCAAGGGATCAAATCATTTCTGGCCTCTGTGAGCCCAGCACCTATGTGACGTACATTCACACAAACATTCACACATACACTTAAGTAAAAAATATGGAATTGTTTATGCTAGGACAGAGAGCCTACGTGGGTTAACGAATAAAAGTCCCAGTGCCAGGTGTGAAATGTCTCCTTATGGTTGGCAATGGAAGCCCTAGAAGCCACCAAACAACAAAGGCACTTGTCCTTCCTCTTGGTTCCGCACCACAATTTGATGTTCGGATGCTATTGCACACCGTTCAGATGCATGATATAGAGAAATCAAGATGGAAGTGAGCTTGAGGCTTCCTCCCTGCTGGCTAGATTATAATGCTGGAACGGGTTTATACAGGCTTCTGGGAAAGAAATGACACATCTTCCCCATCTGTGAACCCCCTGGATACAGCACCAACGCACTTGGCAAGATGTGCCCAGCAGCATGATAGTAGCATGACGATTATGGTGAGATAGTCTGCCACTCTCTGCCTGCATCTGCAGCCTGCTCCACAGAAGGGACACATGCCTGCTACTGTAAACCCATGCAAAAACTCATTTCTGGGAAAGCCATAAGGAGGTGGTGGGGTGGGTGGGATTTACGACCTGCTGTTTAGTTAATCTCACATAGCACCAAACCTCCTTGCAAGTGTTTACATCTATAGACAAATGCCACTCTAAGCCTTCGAGAAGCTTCCCTGCAGTAAACAAGGTATTTAGTGAATGGAGACTCACTCCTGCTCCTGGTGCCTAAAGAGGACATTTACACCACCCCCTCAAAGATTCAGGCAGCATCACAGAAGAATGTGAGAGCAAGAAGACACAGAGAAGGGCTGTAAAATGCTGTCACCCAGGAGTGACATAAACACTGCAATCACGACCTCACCACAGCTGTGGTGATCAGGTGTGGCCTGCACTGGGCTTGCACGAGAGCGTGTGCCAAAAGTCACACCTGAACCGAGAAGCTGCATGTGGGGCCGTACCCCTCCCTGACGAACTACTGAATACTAATACATTACGAGGGATGGGGGTGGTCATTGTACTCAGTTACACCAGGCTCCATTTGATCCTTACAAATGCAGGGTCACACAGATGACCCTGGTTAACTTAGTGGGTCACAAAACAAAAGTCAGGAATGTGGGAAAGGGACTTGACAAGAGAAAGAGGTACTGGCAGGATTGGGAAGGAGATAAGAAAGGGTGAGTGGAGACGGTCAGAATGTGTTTTAAACATGGATGAAGTCATAGACAAACAAATCTAATTAATAATAAAAGAACTGGAAGGAGGAAGTTTGGGGATGCGATTGAAGCCCTGCAGTGTGGAAAAGTCCGAGAGCACCATTAGCACCAACATGATCCCCTGCAAGGTTGACTGCAAGTGTACACCCACTGCCAGGTGACTCTGCACCTTGTGCCTCAGGAGGTTCCATGTGTTCCCCAACCTTTGCATGGCTGTGGACCTGCAGGGCACAGAGAGGACTCCCAGGTTTGGCCATCAGCATAAGTTTAGCTAATGCTCATACAGTAGGGACCCTTTTGGAGCCCTGGACATGGGACACCACTAGCTGAGGAAAGGGAAAGTGACACCGAATATTTTCAGGAATCAAACCATTTTCAACTGCTCCAGAAAGGAAGCCCTGCATGAGTGCTGGCTGGAGGCAAGGTCATCTAAGGGTTTAGCCCCTGGCAGCTGGCAGCCAGTGTGCAAACTGTATTTTGCACCTAAGTTCAAATAGCTGCCTGTGAAACAAGAAAGTTCAGGCACTCTGAGTGTCCCCAGTCTGTAACACCATACGCCACGACCAAAAGGAAATATGAAAGGGAAAGAAAGAGATACATGTCCCCCACACTAACACAAAGTTCCCAAGGGCTCTAGAAAAGGAGAAAAAAAAAAAAAAAATACAAATTACGAAGAGAAAGATAATAGATCGTTGGACCGTGAAAGGCAGCCTGTTTTCTGGTCGAGCTAGGTTTAAACCCCAGAGACCGAGCAGGTGTTCCTGCAAGGGATGGAAGGTTTATACCACACTCCCAAACATTAGGCTCCTGACACCAGGCCTCAGCTCTCCATAATTCTGTGGCCATCAGTTATGTAGGGCAACCCCACAAGCCCTGGTATTCTGTCTGGACTCCACCCCCACAGTTACCTGGCAATGCCAGGTAGGCCTGGCCCACTATAGAAGGGGCTGCTTGCCCCCTCCTCCCTCTCTTATTCTTGGCTCTCTTGCTCCCCCTCTCTCTGCATTCCCTTCCCCCCTCTCTCCACGTGGCCATGGCCAGCCTCTACTTCTCTATTCTCCCCCACCTCCCTCTCTGCCTTTCTCTGCCTCTACTAACCTCCCAGCTCCCCTTCCCTGACATTCCTCCCTGCAAAAGGTATCTAACCTCAGGCTCACCCTGAGAAAGTGGGGTAAGGTTTCACTCATCACAACTCTTCACCATGACAATAAACACCTTAAAATCATTGACTGCCTCTTCTCATCGGGACCCACAGTGAGGGACAATGGAGCAGGTCTTTAGTCTCCAAATTGCCTTACATCTAATCTCCCTCAAGAGGCCTCTCTGCGTTCTCAGACACAGTTGCCACCAAGCCAAGCCTGCCGAGCAAGCCAAGGAAGATCTTGTCTGGCAGGCAGGACACAACTGGTTTCCCTTTTTCCCTTCAGCCCTGGGTTAGAACCTGCCCGTGGGCCCACAACCCTTTCTCAGTTCTTCCGCGGCATCTGCGGTATCCAAGAGCCTGAGAACCTGTCGTCCTTTGGCTCTGTGCTGCTGGGGAACCACTAGCTGAACTCCCTGCAGTTCCCCAGGGACCTCAGACTGTGCCTCCCCACCCCCAGAGCAGGGTCCTGCAGCTTCTCACAGCCCGACACCTGCCCGGTGGCGGCATGGGGTACACACAGTAACCTGAGCCCTGGGCCGGATGCAGGACATCATTTTAACCCACAATATATCACCTCCCACTGGACTGTCCAGATGTTCCCAGTGGAGTTCTGAATTAGGAGAGACCCTGTGGAGTGTCCAGGGACATCTGTTGAAGCATACTAACTGGTTTGTACATTTGGGTGCAGTGAAGTGGTCTGGGGACTCACGGTTAGAATGGGAAAGTGATGGCAGAGTTAGCTCGGTGGTAAGAGAACTTGCTGCTCTTTGAGAACATTCACATCAGGTGGCCCACAACCAACTGGAACTCCAGCTCCAATGATCCAGCGCCCTCTTTTGGCTTTTGTGGGCACATGCATTCATATGCACATTCCCACACAAAACTACAGACACACAATTAAAAACTAAAGTAGAATTTAAACAGCAAAAGGAGGTAGAGGAAATAGTGGGGATGAAAAGATTTAAATGAGCCGGGCGTGGTGGCACATGCCTTTAGTCCCAGCACTCAAGAGGCAGAGGCAGGCGGATTTCTGAGTTCGAGGCCAGCCTGGTCCACAGAGTGAGTTCCAGGACAGTCAGGGCTACACAGAGAAACCCTGTCTCGAAAAACCAAAAAAAAAAAAAAAAAAAGATTTAAATGGAATTAGTGGAGAAGGTAGAAGTGTGAGGGAAAATCAACCAAACCAAGAATGTATTGGGGAAAAAGACATGGAAGTCTACTACTTTATGGACTAACTAAAATATGTAATTTTCTTTAAAGAGTTTGAGCTGGGTGCTGGAAAGACTGCTTAAAAGACAGTTAAAAGCACTTGCTCTTCCAGAGGGCCCCCAAGTCAGTTCCCAGAACCCACATGGCTACTTACAGCCATCTTTGACTGTATTTCCAAAGGATCCAGTGCACAGACCTACATGCAGACAAAACATCCATACACATGAAATAATAAAAAATGAATCTTTAAAGAGAGAGAAGAGAATATCATAGTGGCTCCCATCTTCAATCCCATCACTCGGCAGAGGCAGAGGCAGGCATATCTCTGTGAGTTTGAGATCAGCTTGGTCTATACAGAGAGTTCCAGAACAGCCAGAGCTACATAAAAACACCCTGGCTCAGAGAGAGGGGTGGGGGAGGGTTGTGGGGAGAGATTGAGATTGAATAGAAAGAGAGCATTAGAACAAATTTTCAATATGGTCAGATAATTCTGCTCTCAGAAGCCATAGGGTCATAACATAACAAAGATTGACTTTGAACTTGCGATCATTCTGCCTCAGTTTCCCAAGTATTAGGATTATAAGTGTTTGCTACTTTTAGTTGGAAAATTGGGGGGGGGGGGCTTAAACACGGAAAATATTCCATTAGAGCTAAGCTATGTTAACTTCAGATAGCTCCATAAGGTTACTGGGGAAAAAAGAGAGAACTTTACCCTGGATTTTTATTTTATGAGCTACATCGAGGGGCTGGAGAGACAGCTCCATAGATAAAAGCCTTACCAGCATAAGTCTAATGACTCACACCTAAGCCTCCAAACAAACTTCAGAAGCCAGATGCAGAGGCAAGCATCTGTACACAGCAAGATGGGAGGCAGGGCTGAGAGTCACCCAGAAGCTCATGGGCCAGCTGGCACAGTGGCAGGAAAAGAGGTTCTTCCTGACCGAGTGAGAACTGATTTCCACAAATAAACAAGTGCGAGGTAAATGTCTACTGAGAGATGTAAGGGAGGAACTCGGATGCTCACTAACTCATTCTCCGTTGATAGTCTCCCCAGGCCTTGCTTTCCATCCAGACTCAGGAAGAAGCAAGCTGCCTCCCGAGGCTTCACTAATCTTCACGACAAAGGTCACTCACAGGTCACCCTAAAAAGCATCTAAATTTAGAGATTTGCCACTGGGGCAAAACGTCCAGGCGCTAGTAATAGAACAAGACAGGCTTTCCAAACTATGCCAGGCATGTGTTTGCGATGCTGTCACCTCGGGGCCGGGCTCTGTGCCTGTGTGCTGGTGACCCGGGAGACCTCAGCCTTTTCTAGGCCAGTTACAGAGTCATCTAGAACTGCAAGCAAATAGACATGGCTTTTAACATACATTTAAAAGAAATGCTCAGGGGGTTGAAGTGTAAGCCCAGGGGCAGAATACCTGCCTAGCATGTATGTTACCCCAAATTTGATCCTCCAGCACTCAGTACTGTGAGTAATGAATAAATAACGCTATTATTTTAGTACTTCATACATGCATATAATGTCTTTTATGTCAAATTATTACTAGAAGAAACATAGGTCTCCAACCTCTGATCCTTTGACCTATGTTCTACAGCTCAGAGTCAACCATGTTTTAAGCAGACATGTCACCTTCATGTGAAGATATTGTAGGGGCAGAGACATGCTTTCATATATCTTTAGAGGACAGCACTCTCATCGGGTGCTCAGAGGCCTAGTTTGTGTTTGTTTGTTTGTTTTGGTTTGTTTTGTTTTTGATTAAATTGGCTTTAGTATAACAATATCTACAAATCAGTCATTTATTGTTTCATTGTAGTTTCCCGAACCATTTTAATTTATAGTTTTCAGAAGGGATATTGCAAAGCCTATTTCCATGATACTAGCCTATCAAATTACCTTTCTTCCAGCCATTTATGATCTTTCGCAATATTTCTAAATACAGTATAGTTTTAAGATAAATTGTATCTCGCCATCAGAAAGACTAAACCCTCTTCTCTGTGTATCCTTTGTGCAAGAAAGAATGTATAACATCCCATAACAAGTCTAAAGAGGATTTGCTGAAGCCTGGGTACCTGGAGGTGGGGACATGTCTACAACACCAGCACGTGGGAGACTGAGGGAGAAGGATTGCTATGAGTTTTAAGATCAGCCTGACAAAACAAGAGACAATAAAATAGATGAAGAATATTTTAAAAGCCAGCCAAGGTGGCTCACGTCTACAACTCTGGCACTTGAGAAGCTGACACGGGAGAATGGCTGCAAGTTAAATGCCAGCCCAGGGTTTATAGTGAGTTCAAGGTCAACCTGCTCTAGGGAACAACCCCAACTCAAAGTCAAAACCAAACAAATAAAATAGGATCCAGAGAGGCAAGTTTCATAAAACTTTTCTCCTCTAGCTAGCCATACAATACTTACATTTACCTTGATTTGCACCCGTAGTTAACATATGCTTATTTCTGTGATTTCTTTTAGCTTTAATTTCTGAGGTTTTTTTTCCTTAAAATTTGCTTTTCTAAGTCAATATGAGAGATAGTATATCTCTTTTTACTCTTCCTTTATTTCCTTCACTACAACTCCTATTCTTACAGTATAGGACAAAGCATAGAAGGCAGAAACTATATAAGAGGAGCTGAAAAGATAACAGTAATTAATATCATACAGTGTCCTTGCAGAGGACCAGGGTTGGTTCAAGCACTTGCCTTGGAACCAGGGAATCCAATGCCTTCTCCCTGGCCTCCATGGGAACCAGAACTAATGTGGTACACATCCAAAATCTAGAGCACATAAATGTATACATGGAAATTGATGAGAGAAAGAATGGTGACTATTCCTGGTTGTTGTTAAATAATCACTATATCCCTCATACTGCACATTGCTTTTTTTCCTATTTATCCTCATAATTACACAAAGTAGGTAGTTTTATCTGGATTTTATTTTTATATTTTAAATGTTTTTATAATTTTATATTTTAAATATCTTTTTGGTTTGGTTAGGTTTGTGCTATGTAATCTAGGCTGGCCTCAAACTCTTGATATTCCTGTCTCAAGGTCCTCAGAACTGAGATTACAAGTGGGAACTGCTACTCCCAGAATTATCCTCATTTTGAAGATGAGAAAACAGGCTGAGAAAGGTTAGCGTACTCAAGTATGAGGCTACAAGGATGCAAAGCTAGCATTCGGACCAAGCCTCTGACTGTGAATCACAACTACAAACACAGAGTTGGAGGACACAACCATTTAAGTGCTGAGCTTATGTAATGGAGTAACAAAAGCACACAGCATAGGGTGACCTCTGGGCTATCCGCTGTGAAAACTTTCTGAGATCTCTAGGAGAGCTTCAGGGAGGTGGTGTTGCTTGAAGTGGGTGCCTAAACAGAGCCTCGGATGAGCACAGCATCCACTGAGATGACAAAATGAGAGCTCTGGGTCTGGAGGTTGTTGCTCAAGCTTTCATTAGCACAATTTCTGAAGAAAGTCGGTGAGATTTTTCAAGGGCAAAAAGGGAGGTCACTCTGGGGTAGCTTTACCCCCTCTCCTTCATGGATGCTGCAGGATTCATGGAATGTCTGTCTACTAAGCAATCAAAGGACCACAAGTGGGCAAGATAAATTCTTAGAACCTGTTGGCATCTTCAAGGAGAAGAGTGCCAAGCATAACAGATCAAGCCAAAGTTCATAAATGCCTTTATGGGTCACTGGAGCAAGAAACTGGGGCCAGGAACATGAACTCTATACAGACTCTGTGGTAGTTTGGATGAGAATGGCTCCCATAGTGCTACATCCACTCTAGTGAGTCTGTGTCACAAGCCTAAAAGCCTGGAAGCAGTCACGAGGCAAAGAGCTCAAGGGAAACTCAGCCTCCTGGAACCTTGGCATTCCCATAACATGTATACTCAAAACCTGTCCCCGCGTTAGTCTGGTGTATGGATCCTTGTGCTCTCTTTCAGTTTTGTTTTTTTTTATAAGTGCCTTTAAGGATTGATTTTGACATATAGCTAAACCTCTGCCAGTATTCCAATGTCCTAGAAAGTCCTTGAAGCCGACCCTGAGCTTGGAATTCAGTAAGAATGTTACCTATTCAGTAACATTCAAATTTACTTCTAGTAGAGACCATGAAACTAATTAGGCATTACAATTTATTTGAATAGAGCTAGAAAAGCTCAGGGCTAGTCTACATAGTAATTACTTAGAACAATAGCTGAGTCACACCCATACACAGGAATATACAATGGCCTAGGAAATAGGTGGGTTGTTCATGAAAGGGTTAGTAGAATAGAATTCCCCTGGTGTAAGTTTTTCACTAGGCCCAGAGGAATAGCATAATCAGGTATTTACCCCTGGTGGTGGGCTTAACAATAAACTAGCATTGCATCAGAGCATTTACCTGGCTCCTGTGTTTAGCTGATCTCAATTAAGGGTTGTTCCTATTCTCAGTTGTAAACACGCCTGGCTCCCGTCATCTTTTTATGTATGCATTTTCTTTGTTTTATGTTAAGAACCAGTGTACCTTGCCGGATGTATTCGTCTAGTTTTCTTGTTTTTCTTCTGTATTATAAGACTGGTGCTCACTTTGAGAAAATACATTCAGATACACACTCCCTTGTGTCCATATTTGTTTGTCTTCCGCACCAACTCCTTGCTTACCTGCAACTACCGGAACCCCATTTTCCTACAGATTGAGGACCCAATTGAGGTCCATCCGCAGCACTACGGATGCATACATTTGAATGTTTGGCTCCCAGTTAGTGGAACTCTTTGGAAAGGATTAGGAGGTGTGGCCTTGTTGGAGGAAGTAAGGGCTTTGAGGATTCAAAAGCCATGCCAGGGCCACCCAGGCAATTACTCAGTCTCTACACACACCCTTTCTCTGCCTGCAACTTGCAAATCAGATATGAGCTCTTAGCTACTTTTCCAGCACCATGCCTTTCTTGCCATGCCACCATGTTCCCTGCCATGGTGATCATGAATCAACCCTCTAAAACTATAAGCAAGTTCTCAGTTAAAGTGTGGCAGCTCACAACTGTCTATAACTGTAGTCCCATGGGATCTGATGCCCTCTTCTTAAATGTATGTATGTGCAGACATACATGCAGACAAAACACCTATATATATAAAACACAAACATATAAACCTTTTTTTAAAAAATAAGAATGAATAAAAGCAGATAGAGATAGTATCATCAAAGTGGGAAGTCACAGATCCAGAAGAAACCAACTGGGGAAGTTGAGGCAGTCAGCTGGAGTTCCAACCTGAGCTTTGTCTCCGTTGAATGAGCTTCCTATGGCTGAACTTCCAACTAACTTCCTTTCCCACTGTAACCTCTTTTGGAGGTGACTCACTTTCTAGCTGTTTTCAAGGACACAATGACTTTTATGTTTTATTTTTGGGCTGTTTTACTGTTCTTTTCCCTCCCTGGGAACTTCATCCCAGACAAGAGACCTTGGAAGACACTTTAGACAAGCATGCTTGGGTCTGAGTTGGGAGGGAAGGAACACCACTTCCAATGCCAGCTTCTTAGTAAGCTCAAATAGCACAAACCGATTAACCAATGTTCCATCTGTAGTAGTGCACAGGCTGGACATGGTAGCATATACTCATAATCCTTGTACTCAAAGTTCAGGAGGAGCTGAGAGTTCTACATCTTCATGTGAAGGCTGCTAGCAGAATTCCGACTTCCAGGAAGCTAAGATGAGGGTCTTAAGCCTACATCCACAGTGACACACCTACTCCAACAAGGCCACGCCTCCTAAGGACAAGCATATACAAACTTTCACAACATACCTCCCTTCCCATAGAAAGAGTGACCTCATGACCTTATATGATCCAAGTCACATAAGCCCAATTCTTCTGCCATGTTCATATAGCATAGACCACATATCAACTAAGCCAGCTTCCTTACAATGTAATATGCTCCTTCCCTCAGAAATCTTTAAGAATAGACACCTTGCTTCTTACTTTGAGTAAAACTAAGCTTCTCACTTTGGGCCCTACTGTACTGCTTGCTGAAGCATTAATAAAATGCTTGCCCGAGAAACGAATGAGCTCAAGTATCTCTCTCTCAAATCTCCCTCCCCCCCTCAAAAAAAAAAAAATCTATCAATAGTGAGTTGGAGGTCAGCCTCAGAACATTAAGACGCTGTTTGGCAACCTAAATAAAGGATCTGGAGCGATGGCCCCATTGTTAAAAACACTGACTGCTTTAGGAGAGAGGATGAAGTCTAGAATTCCAGCATCCCTACGTGGTGGCTCACACTCTCTGAAACTAACTCCAGTTCTGGGGAATCTGGTGCCCTCTTCTGGTCTCTATGGGCATTGCATGCAGGCACATGGTACACAGCCGCAGACTAAACATATTTAAATTTTAAAATTTTAAATAAATAGAGCTGAAGAAATGACTTAATGGCTAAGAGCACTTATTGTTCTATCTGGATTTCAGCTCCCAGCACCTGCAGCTCCAGGGGGATCCAACGACTCTGATCTTTACTGGCATCTGCACTCAGATAGCCAATACAGACACACACAAAGAAATAATAATAATAATAATAATTAATAATAATAGACAATTAAAAAAGAATTCTAGATAGTTTTCCTTCAAGTTATATATCTTGTTTAAATCAATTTGTGGAGAAGAGAGGGGAAGAAAAGGAAGGGGTAGGAAAAGAGGGGAGGAGGGGAAAAGGACGAGGGAAGGAAGGAGAGAATATGAAAATAAATCTCCTTGCTTTGACAAGAGACAACCAAAGAAAGGACTCTCTAAGCTGATAGCTCCAAACTGGTCTAGCCAGTGGCAAGCAGTTTTACTGCAGGCCTAACCATAAATCTTAGAAAAGTCTAAGAAAGGCTCCCCCACCCCCCTTACAGGAAGTACTCAGTAGACTTTTTTTTTTTTATTTTTTAAGATTTATTTATTTATTATATATAAGTACACTGTAGCCGTCTTCAGACACTCCAGAAGAGAGCATCAGATCTTGTTATGGATGGTTATGAGCCACCATGTGGTTGCTGGGATCTGAACTCTGGACCTCTGGAAGAGCAGTCGGGCACTCTTACCCACTGAGCCATCTCACCAGCCCTCAGTAGGCTTTTTTTTTTTAAGGTTAATAGGACATGAAAAGGAGGCCTAAAAGCTTATCAAATGGCCTGCCTGTCAACTCTCCTCATCTCTCTCTACCTTGTGGCAACACATCTAATTTTAACGGAGGCAAGGCTGTCTTAATGAAGTGTAGAAGGAAGAAGTATGTAACTTTTGTCAGAAGCCAGAACTACCCATTTTCAAGAGCAGAGGACGGTCATCCTTGAAAAGGAATCGCCTAGAAACAAAACATCTTGAAGAAGATTCCATGTGCCTCGGAAAATACAGGTTTGTTACAATTTTTGTTCAACTCCGGCATCTGATTAAGACAAAAAAAAAAAAAAAAAGTAACTTAGGCTCTGATAGCGACCTTGACAGATTTACAAAGAAAGCTTCCTCTGCACTTAATGACCAGGCTTCTAGTACACTCCACCTCTCAGGCCCTCTGATTTCCCAAGTGTGTTAGAACGTGTGAATTAAAACAAGCCTATTCCAAGCTCTAAGGTCGGCTAAGTCCTGGTCTTGTGCTTTGGCTTTGGGATGTAAAGGGCTCTTTGAAAACAATCAACATACCACTTCTGTCTTGATCAAGACGCATTCCTTTAACCTGATTCTACCTTAAATAAATGTTTGGAATTAGCAGCCCGGGGTTGGGTTTCCGCCCTCTAGCGGAACTCAGGTGGCCAGAGAGCCCACCGTCAATAAGAACTACGTCTCCCAGAATGCTCAGGGAAGGGGATGCCTCCCCCCCATTGGACAAGGGTGGGTGACGCCAAGTGTTTTGGCCCAACGGTCACATGTTTCCTTTGTTGTGAGCAGTGGCAGAGACTGGCGGTGGCTCGAGGAGACGCCGGCGCAGCAGGAACCGCAAGGGTCGCCGCTCGTGCCGCTTCCAGCCCGCGCCGAGAGGTACCAGGGTGGCCGCTCCTGGCGGCCCGCGACCGCGGCGCTGATCCCCGGCACCGGCGGGAGGGAGGCGAGGTCCCTGACTGCCAGAAGCCCGATGCGGCCTCGGGCGTGGGGACCGAACAGAGACGAGCCCCGCGGCAGCAATGCACTTCGGGTGGAAGCGTCCGGAGTGCTTCGGCCTCCGACCTGGCGTTTCCGTGGGGTGACCGTGAGTGCTGTCGCCTAGCACGGATAAGGATCGGGGTGCTGGGGCCATAGCAGCCTGCAGCACGGTTGCGAAACGTGCGAGGCGTGGTCACCTGACCGTTACCCGCCCCCGCGGAGCCTTTGTTTACCGGGAGCGCGGCCTCGGGCCGTCCCGGGGGAGCCCCCACCCGGCTGCCCGCTTCCTTCTCCGCCGGCCTCTGCTTCTTAATTTAGTTCCCAATGTTCCCGCCCCCAAACCCTGGACACCCGAGGCGAAGATCATTCGGGCGGCCGGGATTGGGCGCTGCAGGCGGGCCGGGCCGGCGAGTTCCGAGTTTTTATTGGCAGGGGGTGGTAGGTGGGTGGCCCGTGCCAGGCAGTCCCGCCCTCGCCTGAAGGTGACCTGGAGGACACGGGCGCCGAGGGAGGGGAGCAGGGGGGAGGTGGGTTGAAAGGGGGCGTGCCCCGCGGAGGGGGGGGGGGGGGGAACTAACCGGGAGCTGCTGGCGTAGGACAGCACGCAGCATTGCGAAGTTGCCCTTGCCTGCACTGTCCAGCCTTAGGTAGTAAAGGATGAACCACAGGGCCACATTTGAGAAGCTTCAATATCAGCTCTAGCGGATTTTAATCATGTCAGTTTTGGTTTTTTTTTTTTTCTGTTAGTGTTCTTAGCTGACACTTGGCACAACCACCAGATGGTTGATGGCTAATAATGGTTTGGTGTTTTGTTTTTCTTTATTAGGATTTAATATGTATCCCTTGCCACTAAAGATATAAACGGTGGCTTTTACCTTTAAAAAAACAAAAAAATAATTTGAGGTTATTCACCTAAAAGTTTTTTGGTTTTGGATTTTTGAATGAGCTTTCTTAGATTTTCCTTTTTAGGGTATACAATTTCGTGTATTAATATTCCAGGTAATTGAGAGGTTTCTGATAAGTGAGTTGAAGTTGTGTTCGAAAAACTGTACATTAAGAAAGCTCAGTCATTTCCAGCCAGAGGATATTAAAGGTGGTTTTCCAAAGCTCTTAAACTTATGCTGCAGCTAGGTTTTGTCATTTTATCGCAGAAAAGTTGAGTTTCTTCAGTAAAGCAGATATTACTGGTGCACAGCCTTAATTGACCAGAATGTATCCACCCACCTGTGTTCGAAGGCCAGAAGAGGGTGTCAGATCTCCTGGAACTGGAGTTCTAGATGGCTCAAGTTGTCAGCTGCCTTGTGGGTGCTGGGAACCAAACCTGAGTCCTCTGCAAGAGCACTGCTAAACCATCCCTCCAGCCCCTCTTAATATTAAAAATCCAAGTACTGATGACTATATTAGAATAATAAGCTGTCTGATCAGAACACGTAGTCACCTGTCTACTAAGGTGATTCAGTAGATCTTAAGATACACAAATGCAATCCAGTATGCTTTACTAAAAACTACCATTTGATAAGTTGAGTTTCTTTAAGCAAAGCTTGTGACTTAGAATAATGTTTTCTTCTTCCTGTTTAAAGACTAAGAGCTATCAGTTATATCTTAAACTTTCCTGGCTTTCATCCAGATTGCCAAAACCTTAATGCTTTTTCAGTGTGCTTTTTAACTTCCTTGTTTTCCTGCCATTTCATTAAGAGTCAGAGGTCAAGACTTTGGAAAATAAATACTTAGCAAATATGTTGCAGCATTTATTCTTGTATGCACTTTATTTACTCTTACCTGGAAAATTTAGGACAGCTCTTTTATCAAATATGTAAGTGTGGACTCTAATGAAAAAGTCAATAAAATGTCCTCACAAGCATTTATATTAAAAAATTATTTCATTTCTGTTGTGACTGCAACAGTGATACAAGACAGCTGGATGTTTATAACATTTCTGTTCTTCATGCTATAAATACTTCCATAAGCTCAACAAGGTGGATCCCCTGTGGGCAGTTCCAGTTATTTGGGAGACTGAAGCAAGAGCAATACTCAGTAGACCCAGGAGTTCAAGACCATCCTGGGCAACATAGACTTGGGGGTTGGGGGGGTCCAACAAAAGAATAGCTAATTAATTATCTTAATCAAGAGTTTTCATTCTTCCGGGCGTGGTGGCTCACGCCTTTAATCCCTGCACTCGGGAGGTAGAGGCAGGCAGATTTCTGAGTTCGAGGCTAGCGTGGTCTACAGAGTGAGTTCCAGGACAGCTAGGGCTACACAGAGAAACCCTGTCTCGGGGGGAAAAAAAAAATGGGTTTTCCTTCTTCCAGCACACCCTCTCCAACACACACTCTCCTTTGATACTGAGGACTGAACCAAGGGCCTTCTCACACATGCTAGCCACTGAGTTCTCCTTAGTTGACTGATCTTAGGTGATCTAAAATATTCTAAACCAAATGGAAAATAAAGAGAATGAAAACCTTCTTAAGGGTAGAGTTCATGTCTGTAACTCCAGCCTGGGGGGGGGGGACGGGGGGACTGAAATATCCTTGTCTCAAACCAAAGTGATTAGGTTTTGTTGGCGCTTCTAAAACTATTTCTGAATAATTGGTGTAATACTGTGTTAAAAATCATTGACTTCCGAGTGTTTTTGTATATTAAAAGGCCATTTAGAATCCCAGGTCACAGAGCATTTTATTGGCACCATAGCTAGTTTGGTTGTAATAAGCCAAAACTAATTTTGGTAGCAGAAAAAGTGACTGTCAAAAATTCTGTTTCTCCCTCTCATTCATAGCAGGAACTTGTTTTGTAGTCCTGGCTGACCTGGAACTTGCTATGTAAATTAAAAGTCTCTAATTCACAATGATCCTCCTGACTCAGCTTCTGGAGTGCTGGTGTTACAAGTGTTCACTCTCTTGTTTTGCTAGGCTTTTCATTTTTAAGTAAAAATGCAGTGAGTGTATTGGGGGTGGAGGGGCTACAAAATGACATTGTTTCCATGTCAGGTCTAGTGAAGAGCATAAGTCAAGCAAAACCTTTTCAGGCAGTAAAAATGCCAACCCTACAGTGTCTAAATTTGAGTTTGAATCTAGCATTTGCTACCCTAGTATCAGACAGTAGTAGGACTCTCTTTCATTGGCTTTGGTCCTTACTAACTACTGGTAAAGAATTCTTACTTAGGTAGGACTAACCATCACCTGACTTACCAAGACCCAATATTCTTCATCAAGTGTACAGATAAATTATTCTGCCTAACGAAAGTAAAGAAATGTACAAGATAGTATTCATGTCCTAATCTTAGCTTACTCTGGGTATAAAGATGTGATTGTGGGTGTTTTGGGGTTTTTGTTTTGTTTTAAGTTGGTTACTCATATTTGTTTTTAATACCGACTTTTTGAATCTGCCTAAACTTGAGAATGTACAAGTTCTCTTAACGGATGATTGGAGCAGAATAACAGTTAAATATAATTGCTATTCTGTGTACAACTCTAAATCCTGGTATGTACTTTTAAGCATTCTTCTCCATCTCCTACACACAAACACACACCCATGTATGTACATACACATGCATGCATGCATAACACGTGTACACACACACATCCAGAACATCCAGATACTCACAATAGCTCACAGAAATTGTGCAGAATTAGTTGTATGGACATTGTAAGGTTCAATAAAGCAGAAGAGTTATGTATTAAAATTACTTGATAAACTTGGAGGTTCTATATAAAAATGTATATAGTAAAAGCTTAAATTTTTTTCTTTTTTTTTCTTTTGTTTTTTTTTTTTTAACTCTTGAGACTTTTCTCAAATTGATTCCATAGTTACATGTAGTACAGAGTGAATAAACCGTTTTCTCTTGTCATGTTTGGTTTTGATATCAACTTTGAATCTGCCTAACCTTAAGACATTAACTCTTAGAGTATCTTAATTCTATCGAATTTGAATGCAATGTAAGTTTGTAGGCATTCTTCAAATATTCGAAGTGGAATTATCGAAGGATATACTTTCTTCATCTCACCATCAAATTTAGCTTACTGTTTTCATAAATAGTAAAGAAATTTGAATATCATTGAATATAAAATTATTAATTTCCTTTAAGAGAGTGTTACTTTTAATGATCTGTATGAAAGTAGACTTTAAGTTAAAAAATTGTAATTTACTAAGAACTGTTTTCAGCATATTACTAATGTACTTGAGCTGATAGCATCTGACTTATATGTCACTGTTCTCTATTTTAGGTGTGAAAATTTAAATAACACAAGTATTTTGCCTGGGGCTTTGGTCAAACAAATGCTGAAAAGGTATATTTATATTTACTGGCTATTGAAACATTGTTACTAGTTTAAACCATTTCATTTCTTTAAGCTGGGATCATTTGATGCTAGTAAGAATAATAATGAATAACAGTGACCAATTCTATCAAGATAGAATCGGACTGTGACTGAGGGTGGTGAGGCACACTTGTAATCTCAATACTCAGGAAATGTGGTTACATTTTTAACTATTGCTAGTTTACTTGTAAAAAAAAAAGATAAGTAAAACTTTATTTGTAAAAATGGGAAAACAACGGCTGATTAATTATATATGGAAGACTAAAAGTTATACTTTGAAAGCATACCATACTGTAAGATGACTGCAAATCATCCACCCTGTGATACGTAGTAAGAATTTGTATTTGGTTCTGTTGTGGAATGCTGGTCAATGAAGTGTTCGTAGAAAGCTCAGAGATAGCAAGAGGTTCATGTTCTGTTTTGTTTTTTTTGTTATTTTGGTTTTAGTTTTGAGACAAAGTTTTCATGTAGGCATGGTTGTCCTGGAACTAGCTACGGTAGACAAGGCTGGCCTCAAATTCAGAGATCCACCGGTCTCTACCTCCCAAGTGCTGAGATTAAAGATGATTGCCATCACTGCCCAGCAAGAAAGCAAGTTTATGTCCCAAAATTTACCTAATACTCTATACATTGCCCTAGCTACAGAAAGCAGGCCCATGTTTTCCTATATGTATGTGTCAAGGAACTGCAAATGTGTGCAAAGCCTGCAAGGTCTAGTAGATGAAGGGTTGTTTCTTCTTAAGGTGGTAATTTTGTTGTCTTTGTTGGCCAGTTGGTTGGTTTGATTTGTTTTGAGTTTTTAGACATATCTCTGTAAGTCAGGCTGGCCTCAGACCTGCAGCTGTCTTCCTGCCTCTGCCTCATCATGGCTAAGATTGTAGGCATACATTGCCATGCCCAGCTTAAAGAGGTTTCTAAATTTTTTTATTTTTTTTGGTTTTTCGAGACAGGGTTTCTCTGTGTAGTCCTCGCTGTCCTGGAACTCACTCTGTAGACCAGGCTGGCCTCGAACTCAGAAATCCGCCTGCCTCTGCCTCCCAAGTGCTGGGATTAAAGGCGTGCGCCACCACGCCCGGCTTTAAAGAGGTTTTTATTGTCAACACCAGTAGTTATATCACTAATCAAGGTCCTAATTGTTTATTGAATTTTCTGAGCCTGAAATACAGAAATGATGATGATGATGATGATAACTAGGTAAGCTGATACAAAGAGTACATCCTTGATTTTCTGGATGCTTGATTTGGGAACTGACTTTTAACTAATTTAACCATAATTTGAATCTAGTTTAGTAAAGATTCAAATATGAATTCCTTTCCACATCATAACCATTTCTGTGTATATGCTTGTTTTGAGAGAGGGTCTTACGTATCCCAAGCTAGCCAAGAACTCACTCTCTAACTGAGGATGACCTTGAACTTGTGATGTTCCTGCCTGCTAAGGATCAACCTCAGCTTGGTTGGGGGTTCCTGAGAAAGGGGTGTTCGGGATCTACAAAAGAACAACTTAAAGTCAATCGTGGGTACAACCTGACAGTTCTGTGTTCTACTTGAACTGGCTCTCCAGACAGCTCACCTCTTGCATACCAAAGCCCAGTCTTTATTATTTATATATCAATGCAATCATTTACCCAGGGTCCTGTTTTATTATCCCACGAATCAGCATTTTATGTCCATGGCCCCTTGATTCTTAGAAAAAGATAAATACATTTTTTTTTTTAACATAGCAAATGTATTCAAGGGTCTGCCTGCCTTTGTAAGCACAGACAGTAAGCTAGCAGAGTAGGATCCAGCTCTGAGATTATAATTCCCACCACTTCTGGACCTAAATTTACCCTGTTCTAGGCTGATCTTGAACTCAGGATCTACCTGCATAGACAGTAAGCTACCTGGGTGGGATCTGGCTCTGAGATCACTATTCTCACCTCATCTGGACCCAAATTCCATCTTTCCTAGGCTGACCTTGAACTCAGAAATCTGCCTTTGTATTTTTCTGATAATCTGGCTCATTAGTGCAACTGCCTTTGTTCTCTCAGGTCCATGAAGCCCCCTCATACAGTTCATAATGAATCCTTATATTTTGCATAGTGAGAAATTATACGTTCTTGAACTCATGTTTTCAGAGTTCTTTCCCACAGCCTTACAGGCTATCCTGAAGGTCACAGCTTTCACCATTTTGCTGAGGAACACATTCTCACCTCCCAGACTCATGCTGTTTCTAATTATCATGGAGTCATTAACCTTAACAAGGAGAGCGTTTCCCAAAGGAAGAACATGAAAATATGTACATTATTGTACAAACAATCCCTACACCCACAGCAACTGTCAGCACAACTGGGCCCTACCCCTTCCTAGCTCTGCTCCAGGGGCAGAAAACCATATCATGCCATCATATCATGCCGTCCCTTCCATGGCCATGCAGGACTCAGTACCTGCCTCTACCACAGGAGTGCTATGCTTACAGGCATGCACCACCATGCTTGGTTAATCCTGAACCTCCTTGTGCTCATTCTCAGAGGACATCAAAAAATATTATATTCTTTAGTTATGTTAGGAATCTTTTTTTTTTTTTTTTTTTTTTAACTCTTGAGACTTTTCTC
>NC_034601.1:15606650-15610124 GCF_900095145.1 Mus pahari
TGTGCTACTGCATATTGTCATGTATTATCATTTTGTAATTTTTGCTCTGTTCAACTCTTCTAAAGATTGGGTGTATTAGCCAGATAAGTCTATACAAAAAAAAAAAAAAAAAGCAGATTGCAGTATTAATTCACCTAAGGATAGAACATAGGAAGAGGTGTTTATTTATTACTTGTATTTTTGTGCTGGTTTGATTTTTGGGGGTGGGTTTTGTTGTTGTTGTTTGTTTGTTTTTCAACTTGACACAAGCGAGAGTTATTTGAGGAAAAGGAACTTCAATTGAGAAAATGCCTCCATTGGGTTGCTTGTAGTCATCTGTAAGACATTTTTTGATGATTGACATAGGTGGGCCCAGACCACCTGGGGTCAGCACCATTCCTGCACAAGTGGTCCTGCGCTACATAAGAAAGCAGCTGGCACCGGGCAGTGGTGGCGCACGCCTTTAATCCCAGCACTCGGGAGGCAGAGGCAGGAGGATTTCTGAGTTCCAGGCCAGCCTGGTCTACAGAGTGAGTTCCAGGACAGCCAGGGCTACACAGAGAAACCCTGTCTCGAAAAACAAACAAACAAACAAACAAACAAAAGCAGCTGGTGTGATGTGGATACAAGCCAGGAAACAGTTCTTCATGCCCTCTGCTTCAGTTTCTGCCTCAAGTTCCTGCCCCCGACTTCCCCAGGGATAGAGTGTAACCCTGAGAGTATCAAGTGGAAAGAAACCTTTTCCTCCTCAACTTGTTCCTCAGCTTGCTTTTGTCTGTGGTGTTTATCATACTTGGTAACCCTAACTAGTACAGTTTTTCTCCAGACTTCCATTATAAATAGGTAGTACTGCGTTACAATGTTAAATGTGCATGTTACTTAGGCCCTGCTCTTCATTGTCACATTTACTTATTATGTTGAAAGGCATATGTATGCCACAGAATGTATCTGCATGTCAGAAAATAAGTTGCAGGAGCCAGTTTTCTCCTGCTGCTTGGGTTCTGGTCATCTAACTCAGGTTGTCAGGCATGTGGACAAGGATGGTCTCCCACTGAGCCAGTGTAACAGCACCTATCTATGACTAAGAAACTTGTCCCAATCCCTCAAAGAGACTGCCAGTGAGTAACCAAAGGACTTTATCATTCTACTAAAGACAGCTCTTTTTTGTTCTTTTAAGACCAGGTCTCACTTATGTAGCCTTGGCTGACCTGATGGTCTCTTACGTAGACCAAGATAGTCTTGAACTCACTATATAGCCAAGCATGACCTTGAACACTGACTTCCTTACCTCCACCTCCAAGTGATGAGATTACAAATGTGTACCATGACCCTAGTTTATGTAATACAAAACCCAAGACTTCATGCATACTAGGCAAACACTTTACCAACTCAAGCCCATATACTTTTTAATAGCTGTAATAAACTACTCTATCTTAAAGGTATCCTGAGGTTTAGTTGAGGGCTTTAGCTTGTTCTAAGTATTTTCTGTTACTACAACACTGAAAATCTATATAAATAAATTGTTCCATAAGTTCATGATTATTTCTTTGAGAAAATGGTAGAAAATAAGGCTGGTCATACAGTTTACATATTTTTAAAGTACAGTGATAGGTAAATTCTAGCACTGTTATATTAAGGTAATAATTGTTTATATTAAGATTCTAGCTGTAAGCCATGCCTGTGAGGTGTGCCTGCAAATCATAGGTTCCAGGAGGCTGAGGCAGGAGGAGTTCCAGACCATCCTGGGCTATGTATAGGGAAGACCTTGTTTCAAACAAACCAAAACAGTAGTTAAAGATTGTTGGTCCAGTTCTGCATGCTTTTTTCTCTTTGCTATGTAGAACAGGGTAGAAACTGGGCATCAGGAAGAGAATGTATAACCCTTTGTGCTCGGACCACTCAAAAGTTGAAGGTCATGCTTAGCTATGTCTTATCTACCTAGAGAACTCCAGCAGGCCAGCCAAGAATACATATGGATACACTAGGATATTGCAAAGTAACTGTCATGTTCTAATCATGCAAAGGCAAATTTTTATCAGCTTTTATTAAAATGAGCTAGCTAGTGTGTATTGTAGAATATACTAATCATGTGACTTGTCTTTACAAAAAAATGAAATTGTCTAAATATTTTCATTTTTATTTTTTTAGTTACATAAAGAAGATCCCTAGGAGCCATTTCTCAGCAATTATATAGTCAACTGATGTAACAATGGTACTAATATTGGGACGCAGATTAAACAGAGAGGATCTTGGGTTGCGTGATTCCCCAGCAACTAAGCGTAAAGTTTTTGAAATGGACCCCAAATCTCTGACAGGTCATGAGTATTTTGACTTCTCTTCAGGATCATCCCATGCTGAAAACATCCTCCAGATATTTAATGAGTTCCGTGACAGCCGCTTATTCACAGATGTTATTATCTGTGTGGAAGGAAAAGAGTTCCCGTGCCATCGAGCTGTCCTCTCAGCCTGCAGCAGCTACTTCAGAGCCATGTTCTGTAATGACCACAGGGAGAGCCGAGAAATGCTGGTTGAGATCAACGGCATTTTAGCCGAAGCTATGGAATGCTTCTTGCAGTATGTGTATACTGGGAAGGTGAAGATCACCACAGAGAACGTCCAGTATCTCTTCGAAACCTCCAGCCTCTTTCAGATTAGTGTTCTCCGTGATGCTTGTGCCAAGTTCTTAGAGGAGCAGCTTGATCCTTGCAATTGTCTAGGAATCCAGCGCTTTGCCGACACCCACTCACTGAAAACACTCTTCACGAAATGCAAGACCTTTGCATTACAGACTTTTGAGGATGTGTCCCAGCATGAAGAATTTCTCGAGCTTGACAAAGATGAACTTATTGATTATATCTGCAGTGATGAACTTGTTATTGGTAAAGAGGAGATGGTTTTTGAGGCCGTCATGCGCTGGGTCTACCGGGCGGTTGATCTGCGAAGACCACTGTTACATGAGCTCCTGACACATGTCAGGCTTCCTCTCTTGCATCCCAACTACTTTGTTCAGACAGTTGAGGTGGACCAGTTGATCCAGAATTCCCCTGAGTGTTATCAGTTGCTGCACGAAGCAAGACGGTACCACATACTTGGCAATGAAATGATGTCCCCAAGAACTAGGCCACGCAGGTGAGAAAGTGCTTTACAAGTATGGCTAGTAACAGTTGTTGTTTTAACTATGTATTTTAAACTCGTGAACTCAGTCTCAGTGTACTCATTTATAGCTTATATGAGACATACACAATTGAAGGTTTATTTGTGGTTTAGGGATGTAGCTTAGTTCGTAGAGGACCTGCCTACATAAACTGGATGTGGAAGCACATAATTGTAATCTTAGCACAGAGACTGGTGGATGAGAGTTAAAGGTTATCTTCAGATACTATGTAAATCTTACTAAATTTCAGTCTCAACTTTCAATGACTTTTTTAGTGTTTTGTTTTCATTTCTTTCTTTTTTTATTGGTTATTTATTTATTTACATTTCAGATGTTATCCC
>NC_034601.1:15610489-15622989 GCF_900095145.1 Mus pahari
CTCCATTGTGGGCCCTGTGTTCCATCCAATAGATGACTGTGAGCATCCACTTCTGTATTTGCCAGACACTGGCATAGCCTCACAAGAGGCCGCTATATCAGCAAAATCTTGCTGGCAAGTGCAGTAGTGTCTGGGTTTGGTGGCCGATGATGGGTAGTTTTGTTTTTTGACATACTAGGCTACATATGTAGCCTAGGCTGGCCTTGAAAATCTATGCAGCCTGACTTTGAACTCTTGATCCTCCAGCTTCTACCTCCCAAGTACTAGCACTACTGACAGGGGACCATGCCCCCCTCAGGTCCTTTGTCTGAAATGGAAAATTACATAGTAAAGAATAGTTAAGCTTATGTTTGGGGAGAACTGTGATTGTTGGTATTTTATACTATATATATATATATATATATATATATATATATATATATATGCCTTAATAATGGAAGGCATAGATTTTATTTGGCGGGGTTGTATCTTTGTGGGTGCCAATTCCACAGCATGTGTATGGCAGTCTGGAGATAACTTTGTGGAGTCAGTTTTCTCCTCCCACCTTTGCATGAGTTCTGGGGATACAGTGGTCCCCAAGCTTACATAGTAGCACCTTTACCCACTGAGCCATCTCGTTAGTCCTAAATTTACCTTTCCAAAAAGTTTTTCTTTGTTTTTTAGTTTATGTGCATGGGTGTTTGTTTATCTCTAAGTCTGTGCACCATATACATGCAGAACCCATAGAGACCTGAAAAGGGCATTGAATCCTTTCGAACTAAGGTTAAAGACAGTTGTTAGTCCCAGTGTAAGTGCTGGGAATTGAACCCAGCTCCTCTGGAAGAACAGCCAGTGTTCCTAAACAATGTGCTGTCTCATTATCCCCATTATTTATCTTTTATATGTATGAATGTTTTGCCTGCATTAGGCTGCCTACAAATGAGGTTCCTAAGAAGCAGCATGGGTAACATTGACTGAACCAGACAAGTCTGCTGATATAATGACCATATGTGGCAAATACTTCATATTGGGGGTAAGGGGTTGAACACTCGGAAGAACTAAGAGTTTGTAAGTTCATCATACTGAGGTTAGACCCAGCAGATAGTTGTATCCGTGAATCCTGACTTCTAACATTTACGTGTGTTCATTCTTGTGGAAGTAAGTACAGTATGGTGATGAAAGTCAAATGGGAACCATGAGAGGAGAAAGGGTTTCTGCAGGGAGCGGGGAGAGTAGTAGAGTTCAGAAAGTGGAGGGGCTGCTGGCTGGAGAGGAGTAGAGGTTGGAGGATCCAACAGAGCGAAGCATGATGACAGCTACTGTGTGTGCGGATTTACTTTGTTTGCCTGCATGTATGTCTGTACATCATATGGATGCAGTTCCCCCAGTAGCCTGATGAGGGCATCAGATCCCCCTTGGAACTAGAGTGATGGGCAGTGTGAGCCACCATAAGGAGGCTGAAACCAAATCACCCTGTGGGAATCTAACCTAGGTCTTTGGGCAGTGGTGGCGCATGCCTTTAATCCCAGCACTTTGGAGGCAGAGGCAGACGGATTTCTGAGTTCGAGGCCAGCCTGGTCTACAGAGTGAGTTCCAGGACAGTCAGGGCTACACAGAGAAACCCTGTCTCAAACAAAACAAAACAGAACAAACCTAGGTCTTCTGAAAGAGCAGCAAGTTCTCAGAGCTGATTTTTTAATTTCTTCTTATGTGAATGAATGTTTGCCTCCATCTTTGTAAGTGCACATGTACATGCCTGTTCTAGTGCATCTTAACTAAGATATTCTCCCATGTGACTGGACTATACAATTCACCATTATTACATGTTTAAAGGCTTTGAAATCAGCTACTTTAAGTATTCATTGAGTGTTTCCTGTTAATCCTGAGATAAAACCAACTCCATTATTTTGGTCAAATTTAAAGCAAGCTTTATTAAATATTAAATGCTGACCAAGGGATGGACTTTGGTCGGGACCATTCTCTGGAATTTCCCAGCTGAGAATGTCCCCAAGCCATGTGTTGCAGGGGTTTATAAGGAAAAGCCTATAGGCCCTATACTTTCCCACAAGGCTTTGTTATTTTCCATGAACTCCAACTCCCTGCATTCCAGGAAGTTGTGTACCTTCCCTCCACCTGCCCCTTAGGCACTCCTTTGCTTTCCTTCTCAGATGATACCTCTGTTGCCAGTTTTTAACTCCTTTTAGAAATATTCCTTGTGTAAGAATGTGTATGTGGCCATGTCTCCTGCCTTTCTGTACAGATGGTACACAGCTTCACTTACAGTTCCTTCCCTTGGTTTTACCACTCAACAGTTCCTTGGTTTCCTTTTTTATTGCCAGTGCTGGAGGTCTAACCACAGGCCTTGCTGTAAACCGTGTTTAACTGTGTGTAACTGGGTTCTGAATGACCACATACAGATCTTTACTTTTCGTGTTATTAGAAAAGCTTCCTAAGTTGTTCTCAATAGTTTACGTGTGTGTGTGTGTGTGTGTGTGTGTGTGTGTGTGTGTGTGTGTGTGTGTAGAGAACATTGGCTTCCTTGAGTAGCCTGACAGAGGTGCTAGGAACTGAGCTCTGCAAGACCAGTTCATGCTCTGAAGCACGGAGCCATCTCCAGCCACCTCTACTTCCTTCTCTTAAGCAACATTTAAACACTACTCTATGTATGGATAGAACATAATTAGGTTTTGTTGTTTTATTTTATTTTATTGAGAAAGGATCTCATTGTGTATCTCTGACTGTCCTGGAAATTAGAGATGTAAACCAGGCTGACCTCAAACTCACAGATCTACCTCTCTGCCTCTAGTACTGGCATTAGTAGAGGTGAGTACCACCATTCCTGGCTCATAAAATGTTTTTTCCCATTGTCTTTACTGCTCATCATTTCATGGGAATTTTGATTGTTTCTGTCCTTTGGCTAATATGAACGTGGCTACTCATGGTTTTGCATTTGTATATTACTGTTCTGTCACTCAGAATGAGTTTCTACTTTAGCCAGGCAACTCTAGGACAACTTTCTGGCCACATGGGAGTAGAATGGCTAAGCAAAAAGGTGTTAATTGAAAACCTTGCCCTATATTCGTCTGGTCAGACAACCAGAAGTGACCGTTGAAAACAAGGTGTTGTGGGCGTCCCTGCAAGCTCTATTCCAGCAGAGAAACAACTGCAGGAGGCAAGAAGTACTTAGCTAGCTGGGCCGATTCAAGGCGTTGTGACCTCAGTCAGTTTATTTTTGGTATATTTAAGCTCAGTACAAGTTTGGAAAAAAGTTCCCACGTAAGTTATCACAACAAAGCTTAAGGCATGATTATATCAGAACTCCTTTGCAAACTGCATGTGACCTCTTCCATAGGATGCATTCTATTCACTGAGAATCAGTGTTCCTGACCAGGGGCTGAGGAGGAAAGGTCTGTAATAAGCATAGAAGTAAACTCTTTTGCAAGTACATAGAACCTCTATCATAGGAATGGGTTCTGTTGATTAAGAAACAATACCCAGGAGTCTGGAGGATTCTGGTGAAGCTTGGCGCTGTAGGTGAAAGATCCCCAGGCCATAACAATATCCACTCCAGTCTTCTGGGAGGAAAGCAGGTATGCACATCCCTTCCGCTTTCAGAGGAAAGCCCGCATATGTAACATTTCTGGTCTCCCTCATGCTTATGTGAGCATGAGGAACTCATGACTACTATGAGATGTGGTAGTTTTGTTTTGGTACTAGAGATAGACTCAGGGCTTATTCTGCAACTAAGTTATTTCCCTAGTCCTATTGTCTTAATGGTTTTTATTACTGTCTTGACAATTTGATATGTATAAGTATATATTATATATTATGATCCACTGCCCCATTCCCTGCTCTTACCCTCTCCCATTTCTGCTGACCACAGCTCCCTTCTCAACTACCCACTAGCCCGTCTACTTTCATTTGTGTGTACAAAGCATATGTGAGAGAGTATTGCCTGACACTTGGGCAGCTTACCCAAGACTGTACTACTGAAGAAAATGACTTTCTCTCCTCTGACCATCATTAATGCCAATAGCAATTCAGGGAAGGATGGAGCTTTATGGCCCCTGCTCCATCCATGGTGAAATGTTGAAAGGTCCAATCTTGTACAGATAACCTGCATGGTCCTTATTGCTACAGCTGGTGTGTGTTCCTTACTGCTACAGCCATGGCGTGTCCAGAAAATAGAGCTGCATCACACTCTGCCGTTCTCCAGTTCTTAGCCGTGTTCTCTGAGCCTTGGAAGGGTGTGGTGGTGATTGTCTCATTCAGGGAACTCCACTTACCAGTGACTTGTTCCCAGCATTTTAACCCACTGCCTACTGCAAAATGCTTCCTTCATCAAGGCTGAGAGCAGCACTTTGGGTATAAACACAAATACCTAGAAGGCAGTTTGACCTTGTGTCCATTTATGTGTTGGGTTTTTTTGAAACAGAGTCTCACTGTGTAGCCCTGCCTCCCGAGGGTTGGGATTAGAAGTATGTGACACCACACTCAGATGTCTTTTTATCTATGAATTTACTATCCATTTACATGATCATCATGCTTTTTGGAGTGAACATGTTTCTATGTCATGACATCTAATATTCATTACCCCACCTATACAGATTTAAGCTGTCTCTGAACTTTTTACATTTAAGTCACATGTACATAATTGTGTCTCAGTATTTAAGCATATCTACCATTAGTTCCCAATAGTAATTTTTAGATAATTGCTACTTTTAAAAAGTAAACATTGTGAGTCTTGGTCACTACATTTGTTTTCCTTGTAAAAGCCTCCTGTCTGGGGTGGTTCCCAGTGGAAAGCCCTGGCACACAGACTCCTGTGTCCTTGCCAAGTTTAGAAAATAAGATCAGATTTCTGTAGGGGCGGATCTAATGTTGACTATGAAAAACCAATTAACTTGCTTCTCTTCTAGTCTATGTAAGTCTATTCTGCTCTGGTGGCTGATACCAGAGGATTACAATGTCAACGACTCAAGGCTAGCCTAAGCAACAATAGTGAGACCCTGTCCTATTGCCAACAACAACAAAAAAATTTTTTGTGAGGTTGAAAATTTAGGTTGGTAGCCAAAAGCTTGCCTAGCATGCACAAGGCTCTGGGTTCAAAACTAGTACCACACAAAAAGAGAAGAGAAAGGCGGAGAACCAGCTAGCAGATTGAATGTGTTAAAGCTGCCTGCTCAGCATATTGTTAATAGACAAGTCTCTACACGAGAGCTTTAGAACTGGGTCCTTTCAGCTGATAGCAACTTGAGAAATTCACCCAACATTAAAAATTTTCCTGCCAAAGAGTTTGTAATGTTCAAGTCAATACTGCTAAGACAATAAGTTGAGTGGTTATAGCAAATATTCATTCCTGTGATTGTGATTTATTCTTTTACTCCTTCATTCATTTATGTATTTCTTCTGGGGCTGGCCAATCCTGTCTTTAGATAATACAATGAATTGATAGCATTATATCTTACAGATGGAGAATTCTTCTGTCTCTTTAAGGTTTAAAGTCTTGTGATCTCCATTTTTAATGGATGCATGCATGTTGTAACAGTTAGACCTACAGATGTTTTTGAATTTTCTTTGACTTCATATATCCCTAGCTGGACAGCATAAAGACCTTGCAAATATAATAACTTATTTCTGAAGAAATACTCTTAAATATATAGACATTGGATTTGTTTTTAACAATAATGAAAAGTGGTAAAGTTCTTGCCTTGAAAGCCCAATGACCATGTTTCAGATCCTAGTACTATGGCAAAACAGAAGGCTTAAAAAAGTAAAAACCTATAAAAGCCAGAGTGTTATTCCTTGTCTTTAATTTCAGCATTCAGGAGGCAGAAACTAGTGAATCTGTGTGCCAGGACAGTCTGGTCTACGTAGTGAGTTCCCAACTAGCCAGAGCTACATAGTGAGACCCTGTATCTAAATCAACCAGCCAACCAGAAAAGACAGGTTTGATGGCTGTAATCCCTTTTCCATCACTCACTTGTTTTCTCAGGCTGAGACAGAAGGAACATGGTGTTAAAACCAGCCTGGATGGATGATGTATTGAGACTGTGTCTTTTTAAAGAAGAAGAAAAAGTTTAATAGTAGGGGCAGGCTCACTGGTTAAGAGCACTTGATACGGGCTGGTGAGATGGCTCAGCAGGTAAGAGCACCCAACTGCTCTTCCGAAGGTCCTGAGTTCAAATCCCAGCAACCACATGGTGGCTCACAACCATCCTTAATGAGATCTGGTGCCCTCTTCTGGAGTGTCTGAAGACAGCTACAGTGTACTTACATATAATAAGTAAATAAATCTTTAAAAAAAAAAAAAAAAAAAAAAAAGAGAGCACTTGATACTCTTGCAAAGGACCAGGGATTGGTTCCCAGAACCCACATGGTGACTCATAGCCGTCCCTAACTCCAGTTCCAGGGTATCCAGTATCCAGTGCCATTCTTTGAGCTCTGTAGGAACCAAGCTCATGCATGGTGCATACATACATGTGCACCAAAACACTCAGACATGTAAACCTTAAACACTTTAAAAGAAAAATCCTTGTAGATATTTTCTGTGGCATAATGATGCCACTAATGAATCATCCCAAAATAAATCGCTGGTAGCCTGTACTGTTCGGCATATCTGCAAGGACAAAATTGCCTGTCATGGCACTAGGGCTTTGAACAGTCTTGACTATATTTTAATATACCACTTAACTATTATTTGTGCATTCTTAACAATAATTATTTTAGGTCTACTGGCTATTCAGAGGTGATAGTTGTGGTTGGAGGCTGTGAACGAGTTGGAGGATTTAATCTTCCATACACTGAGTGCTATGATCCAGTAACAGGAGAATGGAAGTCCTTGGCCAAGCTTCCAGAGTTTACCAAATCCGAGTATGCAGTCTGTGCACTGAGGAATGATATTCTTGTTTCAGGTAAATAAAAATTATTATAATAGCTACAACTTTTGATTGGGAATCTGATTGGTTGTTTTTAAATAATGACTTACTGAGTGTAAAATGAATATTTCAGATAAACAAGTTTATACAACAAAACTGAAAAGACTTTTTGCCCTTGAAAGCAAGACTACTTACAAAAGTTCTACCAAAAAAATGGTTTGGGTCATAATATTTTAAATGCTTTTGTGTACATTTTAGAGTATATGTATTTTAACTGTGTGTGTGTGTGTGTGTGTGTGTGTGTGTGTGTGTGTTCGTGTATGTGTGTGCACAGGAGAACATAGAAGTGCCTACAGAGGCCAAAAGAGATCATCAGATCAGATCTCCTGGAGTTGGAGTTGTAGGCAGTTGTAAGCCGCCATGGGGATGCTATCACTGAGTCACCTCTCTAGCTTAAAGTTCAAGTTATGGTTTATCTTTTTTCTTCTTTTTTCTTTTTCTTTTTTTTTTTTTTTTTAAGAATCATTGTAAACTGTAAAGTTAGAAGTATTCATATAATTAAACATGTTTAATTTGCTTGTTTTCTAAAATTCTCTCCCCAAGTTTATCAATTAGAATTTACCTATAAAATTATTAACTTGAGCATATTTATTATATATGATGTAGTCCTAAAAAGTCAGACAAAATGACAGATTTGGAAAAGTATAGCTAATATTTATGCTTTAAAGCCTGTTGATTAGCAACAGTTATTGCAGATTGCTATTTTACTACCCAGTGATTGACTCTGGACATACACCTAATTTTCTGTGGTTTTTACAACATCTTTAGAATTACCCTATTTGTACTTATCTGGGATGCCTGGTTTATAAAACCCACTTTCTGTATTTTATTATTTTGGACCTTACAATCATTATTTTTCAAGATAAGAGTTGGCAGAATTTAAATCTGCTTTGTATAACTATTTCTATTAAGCTATAGAAGGTTCCTCCTTTATTTGCTGAGCAAATGCTGAACTTCTTGAATTGAACGGGTAAATTCTGCTTTATTACCTGTGTTAGTGGCATTGCCCTCTGGTTGTACTTAAGTGACATTACCACATGTGCATTGTTTTACATTTGAAGGTGGAAGAATCAACAGCCGTGATGTCTGGATTTATAATTCACAGTTAAATATCTGGATCAGAGTTGCTTCTCTAAATAAAGGCAGATGGCGTCACAAAATGGCTGTCCTTCTTGGTAAAGTAAGAGAAAAAGCTTTTTATTACTTCTGCTGGTAAATGTCCAAAAGAAATGCCACAGCTGCATCTTGCATTTCCCTCTGGGTATTTTGGCTTCAAATGGTATTTCCTTCCATTACTAACCAAGATAAACTAAAGACATAAACAATATGACACTGTGCTTTTTGAATAGATATTCTGTTCTCCCAATTTCAAATTTGTAGCAGTACAGCACATTTCTCACACATTGGAATCCAAATGCTTAAGAACTAGAAAGGCATTATGTCAGATTACAAAACCAGGCCAGTGTCTAGTCCACACAACTTTTTCCCTTTTACTGACTTTGGCAATCAAGCAGAAAAATGTTTATCTCAAGTAGTATTATTTCGCCTTCTTTATTTGTGCAAGGGGATAAAATGAAGATAAACTCTCCAACATGTTTTGTTTACTTTCTCTGTGTGTTAGAAGTGGTGGTGACGATGGATTGTGTTCTATGTTGTGTGTATTCATGTGTGTGTGCCCTTGAAGGCCAGAAAATGGTGTCAGATCCTCTGGATCTGGCTGCTGGGAATAGAACCTGGGTCCTCTGTGAGAGCAGCAAAAACTCCTGACTGCTAAGCAACTCTCCAGCCCCATATTCACTTTTTTTTTTCTTTTTTGAGACAAGATCACATTACACATGAGAAAAGTTCAGTGTGCAGTAGAAGTGGCATTAGCTACTGTGGCTGCACAGAGGCACACAGAGCTAAAGTGTGGACAGATTTAAATTACAAAGTGTGAAGTTTAGCTCTTAAACTCTTAAGCATTCATTGATACTCTGTTAAAGGATGGATTGGTGATGTTTTCAGAAGGTTGGCATGTGGCTTAAGGAACTATGAAATGATGCAGACCCTTGGATAAATGGTAATGATGGAAAACAAACGGAAAGGCAGGCGTCAGAGATCCTTTGGAAGACCCAGTTGGACTTCACAGTTAATTACCTGTGGCAAGAAGAGTTTATTCGTTCATTTGTTTGTTTGTTTTGTTAAAGATTTGTTAATTTCATGTATGTGGGTACATTGTTGCTGTCTTCAGACATACCAGAAGACATCAGATGCCCATCACAGATGGTTGTGAGCCACCATGTGGTTGCTGGGAATTGAACTCAGGACCTCTGGAAGAGCAGTCAGTGCTCTTAACCGCTGAGCCATCTCTCCAGACCCACAAGAAGAGTTTATAATTGCTCATTAAAAGAAATGTGGATGTGAAATGAAAATGTTGATAAAAAAAAGTGTCTGATATACCCCCACGATCCACAAGGGATGGTTCTGCATGTAAGCCATTTGCTAAATGTCATGTTTATTGTTTCAGCTGTCACGTAAAAGTTGCCCTCCCATTATTCATGGAAAATATTGAGGAAGCCCTTTGAGCTTACTGTGTCTCCGGTATTTTCTTGCTGCTATAGGTACTGAAAGATGGTCCTTGCTCACACTGCTGACTCTTAAGTAGTGTTACACTTACACAGCTTTATTACTTTATAATCAAATAGCTCATTGTTGAGTGAACAAAACATGAAAAACCTTATTCCCACAGGTATGGTAAAGATTTATTCTTCCAAGGTTGTGGAAAGCACACATACAAGACATAGCACAGATACACAGTAGGGAAAACAAATACACAGTATGCTTGTGGGATTAAAATGTCACAGAAGGAAGCATAACAGAAAAGGCTCTGTGATAGCAGTAGTAGAGGGGTGCTAAAACATTAAACAGGCTCAGCAAACTGAGCTAAATACACTGTAGTTATAGTCATCAAGTCCTTGAATGAGAGAGATTCTCTAATTTTAACAAGAGCAGATAAACATTTTAGACTTGTTAATTAAGATTCTTTTCCCTGTATTTTACGTATAGGTGTATGTTGTTGGCGGCTATGATGGGCAAAACAGACTTAGCAGTGTAGAGTGTTACGATTCCTTTTCAAATCGTTGGACAGAAGTTGCTCCACTTAAGGAAGCAGTGAGCTCTCCTGCAGTGACAAGCTGTATAGGAAAATTGTTTGTGATTGGTGGAGGCCCTGATGATAATACTTGTTCTGATAAGGTAAGCCATATGCTTAGAGAACCTACCTATGCTATGCACAAAAGGGAAAGACGGGTGGTCTCTTGAATAGATAGGTGGCTACTAAATGCGAGGGATCTCCCAAAAACTGTCTGGTGCCAGGCGTGGTGGCGCACACCTTTGATCCCAGCGCTCGGGAGGCAGGGGCAGACGGATTTCTGAGTTCAAGGCCAGCCTGGTCTACAAAGTGAGTTCCAGGACAGTTAGGGTTACACAGAGAAACCTTGTCTCGAAAAACAAAAACAAAAAAATTGTCTGGTATTTTCTTCTTTGAGGGGAAAGCATTCAATCCCAAGTTGCCACAGTGATGCCACAATGCAGCCAGTGATTGTCTGTGTGTAACACATGCACAGTGATGCCACAATGCAGCCAGTGATTGTCTGTGTGTAACACATGGGACTAAACCTTCTTGAAATGAGCTAATCTCAGGGTTAAACCTTATTGTCTTCTGTAGGATTGAAAACTTACATGCATCACAGAAAATTAATGAGCAAATTATACTGCTTCCAACTAGGTCATTTTCTTTAAACCTTTGAAAGGAACAAAAGAAGAGGGAAGATTGCCTCTGTAGTATGAACAGAGGATGGCCCAAATAGCAGCAGTTCATCTAACTCTGGGACAGAAGAAAATGTGCTGGCCTGGCATTTCAGTAGACATCATGTTTATTCTAGGGAAGAGTATCCAATGGATAATTGGCTTAGCAGTGATAATGAAATTTCAAATCAATTTATTTTCCTACTTAAATGTTAATATATCAAATGTTATGGCACCAGCGAGTGGCACAGCAGGTAAAGTGCGTACCACCAAACCTGACAGTCTGGGTTAAGTCCTCAGATCCTGTACTAATAGGAGAGCAGCAACTCTGCAGGTTCCCCTCTGACCTTCACATGGGCACTGTGGCAATACAGACAGGATTTATGCTCTTGAAAAATATACTAAATTGCCGGGCAGTGGTGGCGCACGCCTTTACTCCCAGCACTCAGGAGGCANAGGCAGGGGGATTTTTTAGTTCGAGGCCAGCCTGGTCTACAGAGTGAGTTCCAGGACAGCCAAGACTACTATATAATATATATATATATTAAATTGAGCTTGCTTGCGAAATTATAGTCAGATTGAGAGATGATTAATTTACATGAGGCAATTTCAGAGAACCTTAAGACTTGATTTTAGTGTGCATAAGTCAACCTAGAGGCCATTCCTCTTGGAGAAAAATCTGTGTGTATTTTGTTGTGGGTTGATAAGGGGTCCTATGTCAAGTCCACCACAGGGCTAGGGCCACTCAATGGAGGCAGACGCAGAAGTTTGACTGGCGCACGCCCCATGTTGCTGCCCACCCATAGAGCATCAGGCTGTGAGAAGCCTCAGGATCCACTTCAGGGGTGGGGAGCCCACAGTCTGAGGTCCCTGCCGAACCTGCCAGAGTTGGCTCGGGGTCTCCAGGCCTGCATGGAGGCCAGGGAGCAGCAGGTTCTAACACCACAGACACCACGGAAGAGCCGAGAACAGAGTGTGAGCCTGTGGATGGGCTCTGGCCCGGGGCCAAAGGGAAAAAAGGTCAGGGAGGAGAGAGTTCCAGCTGGTTCCCTTGAGGACGACCTGCTCCATTGCTCCAGCATGGCGGGTCCCGATGAGAAGAGGCAGTCCATGATTTTAAGGTGTTTATTGTACAAAGCCAGAGAGAGGGAGAAGAGTACAGAAGTAGAGACTGGCCATGACCTCGTGGAGAGAGGGGAGAAGGGAAGGGGGTGGGGGAGGAAAAGGGCAAGGAAGAGAAGGAAGAGAGTAAGAGCAAAAGGGGGGTGCGGGGCTCGGGTGGGGGGAGTAGCCCTTTATCGTGGGTTGGGCCTACCTGTCTGTTATAGGCAACTGTGGAGTGGAGTGTGGGCAGTGTACGTGACTGATGGCCACAGAATTATGGAGCTGGTCCTCGTGTCAGGAGCCTATATCTGGGAGCATGGCAAAGCGTCCCTTGCAGATTAATCTGCTGGGTCTCGGGTTTAAACCTTGCTCTCCAGGCTGACTTTCACAGTCCCACATTTTTTTACTATCTTATGTTTGATGGTAAAAAAATTAGCCTTTCTTTGATTTTTTTTCAAACAGAGGAGTTTTATCCTTGACCAAGAAGCAAGAATTTTCCTAATACATAAATTTTATTAATCAGAGTAACCTCATTTAATTCTTTGAATTAACAGGATTTAATTTTTAACCATGTTTCTATATATTAACAGATTTTTAAAGCAGATTTGCATATTTATTTAGACACTTTACTCCATATTTTTCTGTATTACTAGGTCCAATCTTACGACCCAGAAACCAATTCTTGGCTACTTC
>NC_034601.1:15625298-15649355 GCF_900095145.1 Mus pahari
GTGTGTGTGTGTGTGTGTGTGTGTGTGTGTGTGTGTGTCACAGCACATGTGAAAGTCAGAGGTCAACATGGAGGATTCCACCATGTGGGTCCCGCAATGGAACACACAAGTTATTGGGATTGGCAGCAAGCATCTTTTACCCAGAAACCCATTTACCAGGTCCCCTTATGGTTTGGGGTGTCTGTGTGTATACACAGGCGTGTATGCATTCCGTGTGTCTAAGTACTCCCCTCCCCTCACCCCCCGGATACCAGAAAAGAGTGTTGGATACCCTAGAATGCCTGCTGGGAACTGAACATGGGTCCTCTGGAGGAACAGGAGATGCTCTTAAGCACAGTGCCATCTCCAGCCCCTGCTCTGGCTTTTTAAGTGCTTATTCCTATACTGGAATGAAAGCCTAGTCAGTCTCATCTCGGCCTCTGTTAGTAACAATTCATCTTAGTAGTCACTTCATTCATATAAATATCAACACTCAAACATACAACAGGAGTTGGGCAAAAGGGATATTATGTCTCCCTTATATTTTGTTAATGCATGTTGATGCTTTTTTAGTTTATTGTCAAATCCTTTATCTTCAATAGTTAATTGGTTTTTTGTTTTTGTTTTTTTTTTATATATTTGGTTAAACAGGAAAACTGTGGTATGTCTGTTTGTAATGGTAAAATCTATATCCTGGGTGGAAGACGGGAAAATGGAGAAGCCACAGATACTATTCTCTGTTATGATCCTGCGACAAGTATCATCACAGGAGTGGCTGCTATGCCCAGACCAGTGTCCTACCATGGCTGTGTGACTATTCATAGATACAATGAGAAATGCTTTAAGCTCTAACTAAACCCAGGATACCTCACACAAGAAGCCAACGCCAATCCAAGAGGAAAGTTTTTAAAACTACCACGTGAGAACTCAACTCCTTTGCAAAAAGAAATAAATAATCCTGATGCGTTTCTGACCCAAAATACCAATATTTCAAGCTGTCATAAATCCTTTCCTGTAATGGGGGTGGGAGGTTGGTGGAGTGAGACCAGTGCTCGCCTTTATCCCAGCACCCAGAAGGCAGAGTTCTCTATGTTTGAACCCAGCCTGGACTACATAACAAGTTCTAGGCCAGCAAAGGCTGCACAGTAAGACCTTGTCTTTTGAAAAAAAAAAAAAAAGTAATAATTTGGCTTATGATTATACTTTGGCATTTTTGAAAAACTGTGTGGGGTAGGCAGTACTGCCCAGTGTAAACTTCTTAGGGATTTATGAACCATTTTTCAGGAATGTGTCCTCTTTTTGTCAATTATGTAGAGAGTATTGCATGAATGAAGCTTTTTTGTTGTTGTTGTTGAATTGCCTGATGTTAAGAATGTTTAGAATTCATTGTGAGAGGAAAAAATGAGTTTGTTTGGTCATTCGTTCACTTTAACAATTTATTTAACTATATGTACATTGGTAGAAGGGGATCAGATCCCTTGCAACTGGAGTTACAGACAGTTGTGAACTGCCATGTGGGTGCTGAGAATTGAATCCCAGTCCTTTGGAAGAACAGTGCTCTCACTGAGCCATCTCTCCAGCCCCAAGAAATGACTTTATCCATACTGGTTAATTCTATTGAAGACTTTTTGGGGTTTTGTTTGGTGTTTAGATTTTCTTGTAAAAGTGTAGTGACAATTCAGCTACCATAAAATACACATTTTATGACTTTATAGACTATTCTCTGATATTAAATACTTTTTATGAGTTTATGTAGGAGATGTAAAAGTAAGGAAATTTAAATTACACATCAGTCCCTAAGGAAAAATTAAAATTACTATTGAAGAAAAAAAATGTGATCCACTTTGGTTCTCAGGGTATTTAATGACTCATCTGTGAGTCCACTAAATACTTTCTTTCCTTTAAACTAACATAGGAGTTGAAACTCCTTTTAGAGAGCAAGGCAGGTATCTGGTCAGGACCTGTTTCCCAGGCGTGGTAGTACAGACCTGTATCCAGGGTCTGGAAAGTGCATCCAAAGAAACCCAATGGGCTGAAGAGATAGCTCAGTGTTTAAGAACACTTACTGCTCTTGGAGAGAACCCAGGTTTGGTTCCCACCCTTATCAGGTAGCTCACAATTTCTGCAATTCTTGTTCCAGGGAATCGAACACCTTCTGTCCTCCCTGGGCATCTGCAAATATATGGTGCACATAAATTCATACAGGAACACGTGTGTAAAAGAAATATATCTTAAGACAAAACTGCATTTGCAATACTGCTGTAAGAAAAACAAGAACAGGTTTGCTCCTACCCAGCTTGGTAGAGTTGGACCTAACTCGTGTGATGCCTTGTGAGTGCCTCTCCACTGCTGTGTGAGCAGTTATTAGGCTAGGAGTGGTGACTGATTCCTTAATATCCTACAGCAGTGGGGCCTCTCGCTTGTAACTCTGACCAGCAGCAGTTCTGGTCTCCAGAGAGAAATCTCTTATTTGGGAGAGCTCTTTTATTTGTATAAAATACTGATCATCATTTTCAGATTTCTATTAAATTTTTCCCTCTAGGTTTTTCACCTCCATTTTACAAAGCTTAGCAGTTTGCAAAGTGAAATGTGAAATTTTTATTAGAAACATAAGTGAATGCAGCAGGAATTAGCACAACTAATTATTGTAATTTCCAGTGCCCTGGGCTGCAGCAGGTGGCTTGCTGTGTAACTTGCCAGTCTCTCACTATAATATACCCCTTGTCAATGACAATGGAGTCATTAGATTTCTGTTCAAATTCAGGCAGTTATAAGAAGCCTAGCATTGGCAAACAACTTTTTCCTCATCTTAGGATAATTCAAATGTTTTTTAAGAGTCATGCTTAGTTGGAATCTAAATTCTGAGAAAAATGCTAAAAAATACACTTAGGAAAGTGTTTTCAAGTCATAAATTTTAAGTGATATAACATAGCTATAGAAACAATTCAGAAAATAATCACCTGTTGGTTGAGAAACAGATGTATGTAAAACTGAGGGTATTTGTACTGTAATTTTATAGTAAATATCTGCATTATACTTTTGTTAGAGAATGGAAATTGTTTAGTTCAGAAATTCTTAACAGTAAAGGGTGTGAACAGAGGTGTTTTATAAATGCTTAGGATTCTACAAACGATAATTGTTATTCTCATGTATATTTGTAAGATCATGTCCATTCATAAATACATATAAAAGACTTGGTCAAAGTAAATTTGTATTTTAGTATTTTTGTCTGTTGTAAAAGTATTATCTATTTGTATCTTGTAATGTTTATTTTTCATATATTCTCATGTTTATTGCAGTAAATTAGAAAAATCCTGAAAATCAGAATTTGTTTAAACAAATTAATTTTTCTTTATGTTACAAATTATATTAAAAGTTACCAGAAAGTACCTGAATCCTAGAAATTTAACTTCTAAAAGCTACCCAGTTGATATTTTAACTTCCTTTAATTACTTACCTTTGCTAATCCTTGATAAATAATGGTGTGGTAAGCCCTGGTTTAAGAAATAATAATTTTGCCGGGCAGTAGTGGCACATGCCTTTAATCCCAGCACTTGGGAGGCAGAGGCAGAGGCAGGCGAATTTCTGAGTTCGAGGCCAGCCTGGTCTACAGCGTGAGTTCCAGAACAGCCAGGGCTATACAGAGAAATTATGTCCTGAAAAAAAAATAATTTAGGGTATAATAAATGTATTAAAAGGGATATATCAACCATCCTGGAATCATACTATCTTCATTCTGTTATCCCATAATAGGCAGACTTTCTTTTGATAGGTGATGTTTATATGAGCCTCTAAGTTAGTATGTATATGTGTTTATATGTAGATAGTATGATTATATACATATATCACAGACACCCAATGGTTTTTGCAGTTTAATTATCAGAAATTTGTATACATTAAAAAGTTAGTTGATCATGTACAATTCGATTGCATAAGACTAAATTTGAACATTTCTAGAGTACTCTTTATTGTTGAGACAGGATCTCTGTAGCCTGTGCTAGCCTCAAACTCTTAGCAGTTCTTTGCCTTCTGAGAGCTGCAGTTAGAAGTGGAAGCCAGGACCATTTTCTAAAATAAGCATTTCATCTGAAAGTGCAGATCTGGTCATAAGGATCTGTGCATCTGTGTAACAAGTGTTACAAGGTCAGAGAGCAGACCTGGGGAGAAGTTTGCAAACATCACTCGTGGCTGTTCATTTGGAAAGGATATATGTTTTGTGGATCAACAGGAAATTACAGTTGGTTTTTGTGTATAATTTTCATGAACTTGAATCCTCCTCCAAGTCTCCATGTATTCCACAAGGTGGCCTGACTTCCTCCCTGTCTACTGTACTATCCCACACTGACTTGACTAACAGATAGGAATTGGGTTTTCAGAAACCGGTTTTCCTAGATGGATGATTGGGATCCAGATGTTTACACCATTTGAATCAGGTTTTAAAAGACACAAATGCTCAGGGAGGGCATTAGCTTGTCTGTCTTGCCCATCAGGTGTGCAAACTGCTCTCACCATTTAGTTGATGGCTCTAGACTGATACATTTCAGAAATTTCATCTATAGCAGTGGTTAAACATCCACTCTACTTGTAAAGATGTCAGTGCTTTGTGAGCCGGCACATTCTCTTGGTGAATATGAATTGTTTCTGCATCTGCTGTCAACCTTCATTTTGAAACTCAGGAAAGACAAAGGTGGGTTTTCTGCTTTTGTCATTGTCCAACCCAGGTGTGTGCTGCTTTTTCCTGATCTGACAGTAGATTTTTAAAAATCACTCTGAGAGCCCATTCACATACACGAAGCGAGGAAGGGAGTTGGGTTATTTGTGTGTGCCTTTAACGTCCTGAAGTATGCATGGAAAAGGATACATCCTACAGACTTCATGTGGTACCAAGTATTAAGATAATGTCCGGAAGCTTCCTGTGGACTGCCTCATAGTCACCCCAAGACATTACTAGTTAAAACAATTTGGTCTTGCTAGAGTTAGTGGTACATAGCTGAGTGGGGTGGCAATGTCTATGACTCCAGCCCTTGGGAGGTGGGACAAGAAGATGAGGACAGTCCCAGGACAGCCCTGGCAACAGAGCCAGTTTGAGGTCAGGGTTGGCCGCATGAATTCCCATGTGAGAGACGGGAATGGTGTTGATTGGCACTGTAGAAAGCCGGAATGCTATCATTTCATCCATTATTATGTTCCAAACCACATAACCAACATGAAAATTCACCATATCACGTCACCAGAATGAAGCCGCTTCGCTGATCTGTGATGCAGTAGGTTTGACTAGCTAATCATGCTTCTTGCCGCATCCAGTGCTAGGCATCAAGCAGCACTTCCAGGAGTATTAACTAATAATACCAGAGATGTTTCAAAATATTTTAGACATTTTAAAGTGTTTTATTTGTAAGCGGGTTGCAGAGATGGCTCAGCGGTTAGGAGCAAGCACTAGCATCTGCTGCTCCAGCAGGGGATTGGGCTTGGGTTCCCAGCACCTTCACTGTGGCTAACAATTGTCTGTAAGTCTAGTTACTGGGGTTCTACTACTCTCTGGCCTCTACATGGCACACATGATGCATATACATTATATGCAAACTGTCATAGTACAGGCAAAACATACACATAAAAATAAGTATCATTAAAATGTTGTATAGGAACCTTTTACATGTGTGTGATTGCCTTAAATATTAAACTTACATAGTGCTAAAGGTGATCATAACATAGAAAATGAAGTCATAACTTCATATATTGTTCCAAAGAAGTTTTGTTTTAATGTTTGTGCCTTAACTACCCAGTGCCGTTTCAGTCTGATAAACCTCAGTATTGGTTTTTGAGGGTCTAGTTTTGTTTTATCTTTTGAGTCGGGTTGATATATACCCCAGGCTTGCCTAGAACTCTGTTTTGCTGAAAATGATCTTGAACTCCAATCATTCTGTCATATCTCCCAAGTGTTTGGATGATAGCATGTGCCACCATGCTTGGCTGCGTGGGTTTTGTCTGTGGTCTGGGTGGGTCGATTAGTTGTTCAATTGGTTGATTTAATGTAGCCCTGGCTAACCTGGAACTCAGTATATGACCAGGTTGACCTTGAGCTAGTGGCAATCCTTCTGTCTCTGTGAGTGCTAGGATTGTAGGCTTAAGCCACAACTCCAGCTGTTCTTGGAACGCTTTTGTGAGTACCAGCTGTCTGCTTGGCAGAAAGAGAATGTTAACTAAGGTTGTTGCTTGGAGTTTTACATCCTTGGTACCTAGGTGCTTTGTCAAATACTCAGATAAATACCCATTGAGCTCTCATAAAGGTCATTTGAAATAGTGAAAAGAGTATGCGTAGTTATTTGTCATTATTTTAGTAGTTCTGCTCTAGGCTTTTCCTTGAGGAAACACTTCTTCATTGCTCCCGTTCCTGCAGTGTGAGTCTCCAGAGCTTTCGAAGGCTTTCAGAACCGAACAAGTGTACGTGTTTCTCTGAAACTTCCACATACCCATTGCCTAGAGTGAATCTTCACAGTGAAAAATGGAATGTTCTCTATGTCCTTGTTCTCAGTTCAGCTGTAGTACAGTAATGCTTATATTTTTGTTTAATTGCACTTCCTCCATAGTTTAAATTTTTAAAAGTTGTATCTAATGTCTTTTAAACATTACTTGACTATATGGTTACATTAAATTTTGTTTACCAAAAATCTGATGAGTTTTAAGTTTGTTTTTTTTTTAATATATCTAAATGATTGTGTAAAAGGGGGGAAGGGGAAAATCAGATGTTTATATTTACCAGAATAACCATAAAATAATTCAGAACATAAACAAGAAACTAAAACAGTAACTTGAGGAGAAGGTGGCCAACAAGAATGCTAACGTTAGTGTGTGCTGAGCATGGCCCTGGTGTGCTGGTTGGTGTTAAAATGGAACTGTTCATATGAAGCAGAACAAAGGTGATAAAGACGTGTTAATACAGCTTATCTGTGAGGTGTAAGGGAAAGGCGCCCAGGAGGCAGGACACAAACACACCCAAGGCCATGAATGTTGGCTTCTATTAAGAGTCATTTAGTACCCACAGAGGGCAGAAAAGGGTATTGGATCTCCCTGAACTTGAATTACGGCTGTAAGCTGCTCTCTCTCTCTCTCTCTCTCTCTCTCTCTCTCTGTGTGTGTGTGTGTGTGTGTGTGTGTGTGTGTAACTATGAATCTCAACCCTTGAGAAGTGGAAGTTTTCAGAAAGGAAGGCTTCGAACCTGTTCCTGTTTTCTCTGCTTTGCTGTCAGAAGCCATGAAGATCCTGTTCATGGGGGAAGTTCTTTGTATCTGGCATACTCATTTGTACTAAAGGAAATTTGTAAATGGTTCTGGATTTTGGCTCCTTGTCAAATTTAAATGCTACCCCAGTTCTATGAGTTGTATCTATGGACCAGCTGCTTTGTGGACAAAATCCTGCCTGATTTTGAGATCATTCGGCCTCTTACCTACTGTAACAGGGCACACTTTCCATTCTGGAGCACTCTCATTAGAAATCCAATCTCCTGGGGCATGATGGTGCAGGCCTTTAATCTCACTTGGGAGAGATTAAAGACGTGTGACTCTCTTAAGTTCAGGACTAGCCTACTTTACATACTTAGCTTGCAGCCAGCCACAGCTCCACAGTGAAACCCCATCTTAAGAACAAACAAGAAATATGAACCACTGGTTTGAATTATCAGGGGTTGTCCCAAAATCGTGCTCTGTTCGAAAGTTTAGATTCACTCATACAGCGACAAAGGAGAAAATGGTGGGAAGTCCAAGACCACTAACAATAAGAATCCCCAGGGTACAGACTTGGGGGTTGAGAGCACTTGTTCCTGGGTGGGCTGTTAACTTTCCTTTTAAGGTCCGAAGTGGAGGAGAGGTTAGAAGTCTGTATGATTAAAGCAGCCTTAATAACATGATGCCAGCTTTCCCAGGACGATACCACCTCTTAGAAGTCATGTGGAAAGACAGCTTTTACTTTTTTAATGTTTTCAACCTTTCTCTTTCTATATGTATTTATTAACTTCTTGAATATAGTAAAAGACGCTTTCTTAAATTTTTTAAGTTGTAACAAAGGCGATTTTTAAAAGTAAAGTTTTGAGTCCTTTTTTAAAAATGAAACCTAGAGAAAAGCAGATAATTGTATATCGCTGCCCTTGTAAGGGATCAAGTAGGTCAGTTCTCACAAGAACAGGTTAACACTTTGCTTTCTCAGGTCCATCTCTGGCTTTCTGTGATCTTTCCTTTTCATGCATTCCCTACCATGAGGCTATCTATGCTGTAATCAAGGCAGAGCCCTTCCCCCACCCCCAATAAGGACTGATGGATTGCTGGTGCTATGCCTTCAACCTCTGTAAAGCAGTCAGCACGGTAAGACATAAAATTTATTCTGTATAAACTACCCAGCCTATTATTAAGTCTAAATCACCTATTCAGTGTCCATACTCAAGAGCTGAGTATGGAGGCGTACAACTTTAATTCCAGTACCCAGAAGCAGAGCCAGGCAGATCTCTTGACTTCAAGACCAGCCTGGTGTACATAGCCAGTTCCAGACCAGCTAGAATTACATGATGAGACCCTGTCTTTAAAAAAAAAAAAAAAAAAAAAAAAAAATGTAGCAAGCAGCAGTGGTGGTGCACACCTTCAATCCCAGTAATCCGGAGGCAGAGGCAGGTGGATTTCTGTGAGTAAAGTGTACTCTAGTGTTGGGGTGGAATGTTCTCTAGATACCAAGTCTGATCCGTGCTATCATTTGATTTAAATTTCTGGACTTTGTGGAAAAACATAAATTGGTGAGAGTATGCTATCGAAGTCACTCCCTACTGTTGCACTGGGGATACTGTGTGACTTTACATTAAAAAGTACTTGGCTGAGCATGGTGGCACAAGCCTTTCTTCCCAGGACTTGGCAGATGAGGAGACATCTGTGAGTTCAGTAGGATCCAACACTCTCTTGGCTTCCACAGGCACCAGGAGCATATGTGGTACACAGGCATACATGCAAGCAAAACACTCATACACATAAGAATTCAGTTTTTTAAAAAAAGGAAGGAAGGAAGGAAGGAAGGAAGGAAGAAAACTCAGATGAAGAGAAAATGGACCATGCCTCCCTCTGCTTCTCTGCTACTAACTGGTAAGATAGCTTGCTCCTGACGAGGTTGGGAACTTTTTGAGATGTTGGCCTCTCTTTTTTTTAATAAAAGGTTTTTTTTATTTTTCCTTAAAATTTTTATTATTTAAATGCATTTTATACATCAAACATAATAATAATATTGAGTATTTTGAGAATCTAATACATAAAAATTTTGTTCAACTTTTATATTCATATCCTTTCATCCCCTAAAAATATCATTAATGAATATTCAATACTATGCATAACTGAGGATCCTATGTCTAATGTTAAACGCTAAATTGTTTCAAAACATAGAAAATATTCTTCGGTAGTTAAGCAGAGTAAAAAGAGCATAAAATACTAAAAAGGAATTATTAAGTAATATATTCAAAAGCCCTTATTTGATACCACCTGATAAAATGAAAGAGTATTTAAAACATTATATATCTGTGTATATTGTCTAGCAATCAGTTTACTTATCAGTGTTTCTAGGAGAGAAATTATTTTGTCAGTAAGTATATTTTTAAAATTTCAAAATAGCAAAAACTCTGAAGTTAAACATTAAGAAAATGCTAATTTCATGCACAGTGAGAAAAATTATCAATAGTATTTCCATGATGTTTTTAGAATATGATTTAAATATTTTCAACTGTTAGTATTCAAAAAAAGAATAATTATTTTAAGATATACTTCATTGTTATATCTCCCTTTTCATTTCTGATTTTAGTAGTTTGGATACTGTCTCTGTGCCCTCTGGTTAGTCTGGCTAGGGGTTTATCTATCTTGTTGATTTTCAAAGAACCAGCTACTGGTTTTGTTGATTATTTGTATATTTCTTTTTGTTTCTATTTGGTTGATTTCAGCCCTGAGTTTGATTATTTCCTGCCATCTACTCCTCTTGGGTGAATTTGCTTCTTTCTGTTCTGGAGCTTTTAGGGGTGCTGTTAAGATGCTAGTGTAAGCTCTCTCCAGTTTCTTTTTGGAGGCACTCAGGGATATGAATTTTCCTCTTACCACTACTTTCATTGTGTCCCATAAGTTTTGGTATGGGTCATCACTTTCATTAAATTCTAAAAAGCCTTTAATTTCTTTATTTTTTCCTTGACCAAGTTATTGAGTAGAGTGTTGTTCAGCTCCCATGTATATGTGTGCTTTCCATTGTTTTTGCTGGTATTTAATTTAAGACCAGCCTTAGTCTGTGGTGATCTGATAGGGTGCATGAAATTATTTCAATCTTCTTGCATCTGTTGAGACCAATTTTGTGACCAATTATATGGTCAGTTTTGGAGAAGGTACTGTGAGGTGCTGAGAAAAAAGTATATTCTTTTGCTTTAGGATGAAATGTTCTGTGAATATCTGTTAGATCCATTTGGTTCATAACTTCTGTTAGTTTCACTGTGTCTCTGTTTAGTTTCTGTTTCAATGACCTGCCTTTTGGCAAGAGTGGAATGTTGAAGTGTCCCACTGTTATTGTGTGAGGTGTGATGTGTGCTTTGAGCTTTAATAAAGTTTCTTTTATGAATGTGCATTTGGAGCATAAATGTTCAGAATTGAGAGTTCATCTTGGTAGATTTTCTCTTTGACCAGTATGAAGTGTCCTTCCTTATCTTTTTTGATAACCTTTGGTTGAAAGTTGATTTTATTCAGTATTAGAATGGCTACTCCAGGCCGGGCGTGGTGGCGCACGCCTTTAATCCCAGCACTCGGGAGGCAGAGGCAGGTGGATTTCTGAGTTCGAGGCCAGCCTGGTCTACAGAGTGAGTTCCAGGACAGCCAGGGCTATACAGAGAAACGCTGTCTCGAAAAACAAACAAACAAACAAACAAACAAACAAAAAGAATGGCTACTCCAGCTTGTTTCTTGGGACCATTTGCTTGGAAAATTGTTTGCCTGAGGTAGTGTCTGCCTTTGTCACTGAGGTGTGTTTCTTGCATGCAGCGAAATGCTGGGTCCTGTTTACATATTCACTCTGTTAGTCTATGACTTTTGGGGGGAATCAAGTCTGTTGATGTTAAGAGATATTAAGGAAAAGTGATTGTTACTTCCTGTTATTTTTGTTGTTAGAGGTGGAATTGTTTGTGTGGCTAGCTTCTTTTGGGTTTGTTGAAAGATTACTTTCTTGCTTTTTCTAGGGTGTAGTTTCCCTCCTTATGTTGGTGTTTTCCATCTTTTTTTTTTTTGCTTGATCAATATGTTTATTGTCTCTATTATTCTTTGTAGGGCTGGATTTATGGAAAGATATTGTGTGAATTTGGTTTTGTCATAGAATATCTTGGTTTCTCCATTTATGGTAATTGAGAGTTTTGCTAGGTATAGTAGCCTGGGTTGGCATTTGTGTTCTCTTAGGATCTATATGACATCTGCCCAGGATATTCTAGCTTTCATAGTCTCTGGTGAGAAGTATGGTGTAATTCTGATAGGCCTGCCTTTATATGTTACTTGACCTTGTTCTCTTACTGCTTTTAATATCCTTTGTTAAGTTCATTTGGTGTTTTGATTATTATGTGATGGGAGGAATTTCTTGTCTGGTCCAGTCTACTTGGGATTAGGTAGGGATTTTTCTGTTTCCTCTTTAAGGGCTTCTAGCTCTTTACCTGTGTTCTCCTGTATTTCTTTAAGGGGGTTATTTATACCCTTCTTAAAGTTCTCTATCACCATCATGAGAAGTGATTTTAGATCTGAATCTTGCTTTCCTGGGGTGATGGTATATCCAGGACTTGTTATGGTGGGAGAATTGAGTTCTGATGATGCCAGGTAGCCTTGGTTTCTGTTGCTTATGTTCTTTTTTTTAACTTATTTTATTAGATATTTTCTTCATTTACATTTCAAATGCTATCCTGAATGTCCCCTATACCCTCCCCACCCTGCTTCCCTGCCCACCCACTCCCACTACTTGGCCCTGGCATTCCCCAGTATGGGGCATATAAAGTTTGCAAGACCAAGGGGCATCTCTTCCCAACTATGGCTGACTAGGCCATCTTCTGCTACATATTATTGCTCATGTTCTTATGCTTGCCTCCTGCCATCTGATTATCTCTAGTGTTACCTGCCCTCGCTATATCTGACTGAAGCCTGTCCTTCATGTGATCCAGGTTGTGTCAGAACTCCTCAGAGTTCAGCTGTCTCTGTGATCCTGTGATTCTGTGATCCTGGGTATGTCAGTGCTCCTGGGAGTCAAGCTCCCTCTGGGACCCTGAGTTCCTGGTTGACCAATCCCCTGGGATCCTGAGCATGTTAGAGCGCCTGGGAGTGGAGCTTCCTCTGGGTGTTGTGGGACTGGCTGTGGGGTTAGTTCTGCCCAAGGTCTCTTTATAAAAGGTTTATTTATGCATTAACATAGGAAGAAGCACCACCTCTTCCCTTTGCTTGTTCCTTCTCCATGCTCCAAACCCTTTTCCTTTAGATGTAGCACATTTAACATCCATTCCCAACTGAATTACTTTGCTTTTCTGTTACTGAGATAAAACGCTAACCAAAAGCAATCTGGGGAGGAAAGGGTTTATTTCAGCTTATAAACTATAGTCAGTCAGTATGCAAAGTCAGGGCAGGAATTCAAGGGAAGAACCAGAAAGCAGAAGCTGAAGCAGATCCACGAGAATGCTGCTTACTGACTTGCTCAGTTAGCTACCTTTTTTTAGTCAGTCCAGACCTCCACACACACTACCCAAGGACAGAACTGCCCACCATGCATTGAACTCTCCCACATCAATCAAGAAAATGTCCCCACAGATGTGCCCTCGGGCCTGATGGAGCCAATTCCTCAGTTGTGGGTCCCTCTTCCCAGTTGACACTAGTCTGTCAAGTTGACAAAACCTAACTAGAATACCAACCCATTCTCATTTGTTTTTAAAGGAGCTACAAAATGTATTAAATTTTCTATCCTCCAAGCAGCCAGGACTGACCATTTGACTATGTAACTGATATCTGGCTCTTCCATCAAGGCCAGGAGCCTATTAGGATAAATTCCTTATGAGAGCTGTTTTCAATTGCATTTCAATAAGGAGCTTTGGTTTTAGACAACCCACTTAGAAACTCTCTCACATAAGAGAGGATAAAGGTAGCTAGGTGGTGGTGGTACACACCTTTAACCCCAGAATTCTGGTCTACACAGAAATGCTGGAGAGAGGTGGGTGGCAGGGGGAGAGAAAAGGAGGGAGGGAGAGAGGAAGGAGGAAAAGACCTGGATTGGTAAGAATGATGGAAAGGTGAGGAGGGAAGTGGTTAGACAAAATTATAAACAAAGGAGACTGGGGCTGAAGATAGCTCAGCTATTAAGTGCACTGGCAGCTTTTCCAGAAGACCTGGGTTCAATTCCTAGCATTCTCATGGCAGCTCAAACGATCTGTAACTCTAGTTCCAGGGGAATCAGTGCCGTCTTCTGGTCTACAGGCACAATGGTGGTACAAAGACAAACATGCAAGTGAAAAATCCCACAGTTGTACGTATACACACACACACACTGTTAAATTAATAGAAGGCATTTGATCTTTTTTGAGACAGGGTTTCATGTAGCCAAAGATGACTGAATTCCTTCTGCCTCTACCTCCCAAGTACTGGGATTCTATACCTAAGCCACCATGCTCAGTTCTGTGCAGTGCTAGAAATTGAACCCAAGGTCTTTTGCATGTTAGGGAAGCAATCTGTTAGCTGAAATATAACCCCAATCTGGTATATATGGGTCTTGACAGAACATTTAGTTTTTCAGAGCTGTCAAACAGTTATAAGAAGTGACATAAAGGCAGACTGGGGGCTGGAGAAAGAGCGTAGTGGGTAAGTGTAGGCCATGCCACCATACAGCCATAAGAACTGGCAAGGTTGATTGGCCTCAGCCCTGGGAATCTCAGAGCTCTGACACCAGCAGGAGGGAAGCTGCTCCCTACCTATCTCTGTACTTGCTCTGGAACACAAAGCCAAGACACCCCACTGAGAGGACCATGGGCAATCAGTCATGTAAGTAACACCTGGAGTCATTCTCCATGCAAACAGAGCATCACTGACATCTCAGACGCAGCCAGTGGGAAACATCTACTCCCTAAATCCCACTCCACTCCTCCAGATTTATATATCCTTGTTCACGTGGAACAAAGCACACAAGTTATTTCACCAAGCATTGTCTGAGAGTGGCTGTCTTTACTGAGCTGTAACACTTGGGGAAGAGTTCTCTCTCCTAAAGCAGTCACCACTGTATCTTGGACCAGCCTGACTGGCCAGGCTCACACCACCTCTGCCACTGGCAATGGTGCTACCGCAGGAACTGATGAGAAACCAAGGGCCCCTGCTGCCTTCTGCCTCACCCGCGCAGGCCGCCCAAACCTTGTTTCTCTTCTGAGAACTGTAACACAGCATTATTCCTGGCGGGGCCAGAGACCCATGAAACCTCTCCGTCGTGGCTCTACTTTGCCCTCCTCAGTCTTGTTTGGCAAAGAGGTGTCTGACACTCCAGGGGGAAGCAGACAGACAGCAGAGAACCATTAAGAGCACTGGTGGTTCCTGCAATTACCCAGGTTCAATTCTCAACATCTACATGGTGGTTAACACCTGCACTGCCAAAGGATCTGATGCCCTGTTCTGAACTCTGTGGCCAGCAGACAGACAGGTGGTACACAGACCTACATGTAGTCAAAACATTTCTACAGAAAAAAAAAAAAAAATTTAAGAAGCTACTGAGGAAAACCAGATACACTGAATCGAATAATAGAGAAAGTGGGAAAGAGCCTTGAACTCATTGGCACAGGAGGAAATTTCCTAAAGAGAACCCCAATGGCTCACATGCTCTAAGATCAACAACTGATAAATGGGACCTCATAAAACCGAAAAGCTTCTGTAAGGCAAAGACAGTTGACAAGACAAATCGGCAACCTACAGATTGGGAAAGATCTTCACTAACCCCACATCTGATAGAGGGCTAATATCCAAAATTTATAAAGAACTGAAGAAGTTAATCACACACACAAAAAAATCAAACAACCCAATCAAAAAATGGGGTATAGAACTAAACTGAGAATTCACAACTGAGGAATCTCCAATGGCTGAGAAGGACCTAAAGAAATGTTCAAAGTCCTTAAAGTCCTTAGTGATCAGAGAAATGCAAATCAAAACGACCCTGAGATTCCATCTTACACCAGTGAGAATGGCTAAGATCAAAACCTTAGGTGACAACACGTGTTGGAAAGGATATGGAGAAAGAGAAACACTCCTCCATTGCTGGTGGGATTGCAAACTGGTACAACTACTCTGGAAATCAATCTGGAGGTTCCTCAGAAAATTGGAAATATATCTACCTGAAGACCCAGCTATACCACTCTTGAGAATATACCCAAAAGATGTCCCACCATGCCATAGGGGCAGGTGTTACACTATGTTCATAGTAGCCTTAGCTGTGATAGCCAGAAGCTGGAAACAACCTAGATGTCCCACGACAGAAGAACGGATACAGAAAATGTGGTTCATTTACACAATGGAATACCACTCAGCTATTAAGGATGAGAGCATCCGGACTTTTGCAGGCAAATAGATGGAACTAGAAAATATCCTGAGTGAGGATAGACCCAAAAGGACATGCATGGTATGTACTCACTAGTAAGTGGATATTAGCCAAACAAACAAACAAAAACCATACAGAATACACAAGATACAGTTCACAGAATTCAAAAGACTCAACAAGCTGAAGTGTCCAAGTGAAGATGCCTCAGTCCCACTTGGGAGAGAGAAGAAAGCAGTTACAAGTGGGAAGGGAAGAAGGGACTTGGGAGGGAATGTAGACGGGGTGGGGGTGGGGGGACAGTACTGGGAGAGGGGAACCTGATCTGGTATTGATTGACACCCTGAGGGCCAGCAGAAAGAATGTAAACAGGCAACCGCAGATAACTAACTTTCTGAATAAATACATAAAAAATTTTAAAACAGTTTATGGATTATGGGACTAAAGGAGAATTCCATGCCAAAGGTATAGGCATAGAAAATATTTTTAGTAAAAATCTTAAAATTTGGACCAGGTGTGGTAGTGTATGCCTTTAGTTCCAACACATAGGAGGCAAAGTCAGGTGAATTGCTGGAGTTTGAGGTTAGCCTGGTCTACAAATTGAGTTCAAGGACAGGACAGCCAGAGCTGTTACACAGAGAACCCTCTCTTGGACATAAATAAATAAATAAATAAATAAATAAGGAAGGGGGAAGAAAGAAAGAGAGAAGAAAGGGGGTAGATTTAGCTAGGCATAGGCAGTGGCGGCACACATAGAAACCCCATCTCAGAAAACCAAAAACAAACACATCTGAAAACTTCCCAGATCTAAGGAAGTAAATGTCCACCAAAGGAAAGGAGGTGAACAAAGCATCCAATGAACTGGACCAGAAAGGAAACTCCCATGCTACAGTATAGCCCGAACACTAACTATTCAGAAAAAGTACTCAAAGTGACAAGTATAGTCAAACTGATACATGAAGGCAGGCCATCGTACTAGGTTCTGAATTTTCTATGAAAAATTTCCTATGGCTTTCTGTGGAATGCCAGAGGACACAGAGGAATGCATTTCAAGTTCTGGAAGATAACAAAATACAAAATCATAACTACATTATGTGACATCGTCCCAGACCATAGCACAACTGACTCCATGGTGGCAGAACCATTCAGGATGTAAAACTCAGCACACAGACAGCGCCACTGCCAAAACTAAAACAAAGACCTAACCTGTCAAAATCCATAGTTATAGGACGGTCTCTAAATGTACTAACCGTGCTTTTTGGCTTCTGTAGTACTATTTCTGGCTAACCTTTCTTGTTAACTGCTATATATCAACCTAGGATATGGTTTTTGTGCTTAAAAGCTCACCCTGAGCAAGGCTCCCGAATACCCACCTGGATGGCTAATAAGGACTTTCTATTGGCTTAAACCCATATTCAGGCAGTCTTCCCCAGTACATATCCCCACAACACTATACTCAGCCAAACTGTTGTCATAATGGAAGAAGACAATCTTTCCATGTCAAAAGTAATTGATACACAAAAGCCCACTCTAAAGAGAACACTGGAGGGAATACTTGAGATTGAAGAGAATGATAAACACATTCAAATCATGACTGAAAATGATGGTAAGATATTTGTTAAGAAAAATGAAGACCAAGAAAACACCAAACACTACAAAATCAACAAAATTACAGGACAATAATTCAGTAATACCTCTGATTATCTAAGATCTCAACCCTCCAATCAAGATATAAATAAGATGCCTAGCAGTGGTGGCACAAGCCTTTAATCCCAACACTTGGGAGGCAGAGGCAGCCAGATCTCTGAACTCAAAGCCAGTCTGGTCTACAGAGTGAGTTCCAGGACAGCCAAGGCTACCTTGACTTGAAGGGGTAAAAGGACATGAGACTAGAAGATTAGCCATAAAACAGGGAGGGTCTCTCTTTTTTCTTCATCCAAGAAACATATTTCACCACCAAAGATAGATGTGACCTTAGGGTAAAAGGAAGGGCAAAGGTATTACAACAATGCAACTGGGACTGATGCAGAAAAGACATTTAAAGTCTCTACAATCAAAAATGAGAACAAGGACAGATCATCTCAATCAATGCAGAAAAGGCTTGTGATATAATAAACATCCCTTCATGATAAAAAAAATCCTCAAGAGACTAAGGATGCGTGAAACAATCCAGGCAACCTACAAGGTTGTAGGTGAGTGAGGAAAACTAAAGCGTTTCTACTAAAACCAGGGAACAAGATGAGGACATCCAATCTCTCCACTCCTTTTCAGAATATACTTGAAGTCTTAGCTAGAGCAGCAAAAGGAGATGAAAAAAATACAAATAAAAATAAGATTCTGTACATCAAAAATACTACCAGAAAATAATTGGAACTGAAAAATGCTTCCAGGGAAGTGGTGGGCAACAAAATTAGCATACAAAAATCAGTAGGCACCAGGCCTGATGATGCACGCCCTTAAAATCTTAATGCCCCATATGCAATTTCTGTGATTCAAGACCAGCCTGGTCTACATAGAGAGTTCCAGAGATAAGTAGCAAGAGCATGTCTCAGACAAAGAAACAAATCAGTACACTACTTTGCTTACTAGCTTTATGTCAATTGGACACAACTATAGTCATCTGAGAGGAGGGAACCTCAATTGAGAAAAAAATGTCCCCCCAAAATTGAGCTATAAGCAGACAAGCCTGTAGGACATTTTCTTATGTTAAAACTGAAAATGTTGAGGCCAGCCTGGTCTACAGAGTGAGTTCCCGGACAGCCAGAGCTATACAGAGAAACCCTGTCTTGAAAATACTAAAAAAAAAAAAAAAAAACTTGAAAAGCAAGCTTTATTCAATACTGGCCAGGACAATGGACACTGGCCAGGTCAATAACCGAGATTCCCAGAGAATGACCCTGAATTAGGTTAGTCAAGTGCTTATAAACGAAGAACCCACAAGGCTCTGTATTTACCACCTTTTTCCAATCTAGAGTAAGTGTACATCCTGCCTACTGTACTTCCTGCCTAAGTGCCTCCCATATATGTGTGATCAAGCACATCCTGTGAAGTTGGGGTAACTAACCTTGTTTACTGACGTGAAAACATGTGGCTTGTTATGTATCTTACATGAACAGCAGCCTCCATCATTCCAGGATGTTATCTGTCCTTGGGTAAGTGGAGCTTACATGCTAACTTTAGCCCTCACACTTAACTAGTGATCAATGGGAGGGCCCAGCTCATTGTGAATGGGACCACTCCTGGGCTGGTGGTCCTGGGTTCTGTAAGAGAGCAAGCTGAGCAGGCCAAGGACTCCTGGGCAGTATTGAAGAGCTATAGTAATAAAAACAATTTGGTACTGGTATAAAATAGATAATTATATCAATAGGATAGACTAGGAGATCCATATAAAGGGCTATGCAACTACAGCTACCTGGTTCTTTACAAAGAGGCAAAAAAGCACATACTGGAGAAGACGCCATCTTAAGTGAATGGTACCAACCTGGCTATCCACATATACGAAGATGAAAGCAGATCCTATCTCTCAGCCTGCGGAAAACTCCAAATAGATCAAGGACCTCCATATAACACCTGAAACTCTGAATCAGCTTGAGGAAAAGACAGGGGGTGCAGACAAGATAGTAGTATATGTAAGGACTTTAGCATTCAGAGGATAAGGCCAAGGACTAGCAAGGGGAACTTAATGAAGTTAGTTTCTGAACAGCAAGAGCTGTTAGTTGAGTAAAAACACAGTCTGCAAAATAGAAGAAAATAGAAATCTAACCAAGATTAATATTTAAAATATACAAACTATTAAAAAAACTAATCAAAAATGAACTTTGGGGATGAATAGACAGCTCTCAAAAACAGATTTATGTGAGTACACTGTCACTCTCTTCACACACCAGAAAAGGGCATCGGATCGCATTACAGATGGTTGTGAGCCACCACATAGTTGCTGGGAATTGAACTCAGGACCTCTAGAAGAACAGTCAGTGCTCTTAGCTGCTGAGCCATTTCTCCAGCCTTAATAAATACTTTTAAAAAGTGTTTCATATCATTACGATCAGGGAACAAAAATTCAACTTTAAGGGACTTATGAGATGGCCTGGGGATAAAGGTGCTTGCTGCAAAGCCTGAAGAACTAAATTCAGTCCCTGGGACCGAAAATGGTACAAGGAATCAACTGACTCCAGGAAGTTGTTCTCTGATCTCCCCACATGTGAAGTGGTATGCATATATATAAAATATATAAATATACAATATTTGAAGAACCACTTTTGAATTTCTCAACCCAATTAGAATATGAAAAAAATCAGATTTCCGCAGATGTTGGTAAAGTTGAGGGGGAAGGGAACATTTATTCACTGTGGTTAGGAATGAAAACAACAAACCAGTAAGGAAATTAGTGATAGGGGTTCTCAAAACGTTATAACTAAAACTAGAACTACCATATGGTTCAGCTGAACCATAGCACTCCTGGATGTATACCCACAGCCTGGCTTCTCTCATGCCTTTTTATGTGGGCTGCCACTGGGTGCATCTCAGATTTAGGGAGGTCTTCCCACTTCAAACCATCCAATTTAGAACATTCCTCATCTGAGGAGCCAGCTGCTTGGGTTTTGGTTGATTCTAGATGTGGTCAAGTTCACAACCAAGGTTTGCCATCACAGTGGGTAGCCAGGAACTGTGTGCCCGGTACTGCAAACCCAGCCAGAAACCCATGGCTGCGGAGTTCTAAGCTCTAAATTGGGGGCTTACTGTTGTGTAGATCCTACTGTCCCTACCTTCCAAAAACTGGGATTATAGGCATGCACTATCACATTCCACCCAAAATCTGGGTTTCTGGCATGCCATCTGAAAGCCATAGAGAGAAACAGCATCTCAGACTGCCATCTCTTCCAAAGTTACTACTGTGACTTGTACACTAGGCAGCTTTTCAGCTAGACCAAGGAAGTGTGCTTCTACTTTCCCAGGCATGTAGCTAGCTATTCTATGTGCTTACCTTGGAGTCTCGCCAAAGTGTGAATTAACTCAGCCTGACCTTACCTTTATATCTTTCTTGATGTTTCAGTTACTGTTCTATTGCTGTGAAGAAACACCGTGACCAAGGCAACTTATAAAGAAAGCATTTAGTTGTGGGCTTACAGAGTTGGGATTTAACTAAGTGACAGAGCCCTGGGTTTGATCCTCGGTTTAAAGTTTAAAAAAAAAAAAAATGCCGGGCAGTGGTGCCACACACCTTTAATTCCAGAATTTGGGAGGCAGAGGCAGGTGACTTGCTGAGTTCAAGGCTAGCCTGGTCTACAGAGTTCCAGGACAGCCAGGGCTACACAGAGAAACCCTGTCTCAAAAAAACCAAAAAAAAAAAAAAAAAGTAAATGTTTCTACAGAGAAACACTGTCTCAAAAAACAAAACAAACAAACAAAGTTTTGAACATTTTCAAACCTTCACCCTTTCTTTCCTTGTTGATTTCAGTCTACAAAGTATTTGGGGCCAGAAGGGAGGGGGGCCACTACACCTCACTCAGTTTCTACATCTAGTAAAATGGGTTCACAATGAATTAATTCCTTCCTCCTGTCTTTGCTTCCTTCTTTTTCTCTTTCATTTTTTTGTTTAAAAAAATATATTTATGGTGCTGGAGGTTGGACCCACAGCATTGCTCTAAGCAAGCACTTTACCAATAACTTTTACTTTGAGACAGGGCCTTGAATTCACTATGTAACTAGACTGGTTCTGTCCTTGTGATGCTCCTGCCTCAATCTCCAGACTACAAGAATTACCCCGCGATACTAGGTTACTGCTGCTATATACACCTCTATCACTAAACACAGTGACGCAAGATGGTACGCTCAGCAGTGCGGTCACCATAGTTACTATTGCCGTGGCTACAAGAGAACCAGCATTCTCTCAAACTTCCAGCAGGGAGACAACGGTTGACCGGCTCAGGCGGTCACCCCGAAGGTGCGACGCAGAGTTCGGGGGCCGCTTTAGCCCCCCGGCGGCCACGCCGCCCCGCCCCGCCCCCCACCGCGCGCGCCCGCGCCGCGCCGCCCTCGAGGTGACGTGTGGGGCGGAGCCTGGCGGCGGGCGGGCTGCTCCGTCGTGAGCTTCCGCGCGGGCGCGTCCCGGGCCTCGCACGGCGGTTCCACGGGAGGAGGCCTTTCGCTCTTTCTCTCCGCGTGGGGGTTCCGGGTCCCGGCGGGGCGGCGCTGCTGCTGGGCGCGCAGGAAGGGTGAGAGTCGGCGCGGGCGCGCGTCTTGTGCGGGGCATTGTCTGGCGCGGGCACGTGCACCCCTCCCCCCACCGCGGCCGCGCGGACAGCTCAGCGGCGCGGACGGGTGGGCGCCTGGGTCCGCGGAGAGCCAGGTCCGGCGTGGGGAGGGTTCTTCTCGCCGCGCAGCCTCAGACGGGGCGCTTTGCAGCCGCGGCGGCTGAGCTTGCGCGGTGACCCGCGGGTGGTCCCGAGACGAGGTCGCCTCGGTAAGTTTGGATTTGCCCGAAGAAATCTGCGGCGGCTTAGGAAGGTTGCGAGAAGTCTGCACGAGGGCGTAGGACGGTGCTGTGTTGTATGGAAGCTTCGGAAAGTGAGGACTTGACCAGAAAGGCGGCTCCGTGTGCTTATGCAGAAGACAATACGGCTTAGAGCTCATCTCCATTATGCAAGTATTTATGTTAAACAGAAAATACTGTGTCCTATAATTCTGCAGCTCACTTACATCTTACTAGTTTTGATATTGCTAGTATTTTTGTCTAGGCACATGCCTAATTGCAGAAACAACCCACTTTTAAAATTCCATAACATGAACTAGAACGTAATACACATGTATTCAGCAGTATCGTTGCCATTAATAAGTAGCAAGTATTCATCCTAGGATATTTTTAAAATTCAGACAAGGACAAAGAAGAAATTCTAGTGTCCAGAAGTAATTACTATGGGTGTGCATATTTGTGTAGTCTGCCTTAAAGGTAGGATCCAAACAACAGGTGAGGGGTTGGTGCCTTAACTGTTGTTCGTTTGAGACGGGGGTCTCTTTCATATACATACATAGTCCTGTCTGAGAACCTCAGTCCTCTCTGTAGACCAGGCTGACCTCGAACTCAGATCTGCCAGCCTCTGCTTTCCCAGTGCTAGGATTAAGGGTGTGGTTCTATCACATCTGTCAGACTTACTTTTTATAGGAAGCTTGTATAAAGGTTTTGAGAAGGTAGTGCCACAATCCCACCACTACATTGGAGAAGTCAAAAGTGTGTGTGTGGGGGTTGGGGCTGGGGAGTCAGAATACAGCCTTCTGTGGTAGCCTGGATTGACTCCTTGCAAATGGAAGTGGACCGAGTGAAAAGATGAGAGTTTGGAGGTAGAATTAGCAAGACTTGGAAGGGAAAGGGAGAGATTGCTTGTAGCCCAGGTTAGCCTTGAATTCTTGCACCTTCTCAGCTCCTAAGAGTTGGAGTTGCAGGCACCGACCACATGCTAAGGGTTGCTTTGATGTGTGTGTTTTGGGTATTTAGTTTTTGTTTTGAAACAAGGTTTTATGTTGCTCAGAGTGACTTCAAACTCCATATATAGCCAAAGATGGCTTTGAACTTCAGATTCTTCTGTCCCAACTTCTGGTGTGCTGAGAGTATAGGTTTTTGTCCATGTGTCCTGCATTCCCTTTTTAATTCTTGTTTTGAGCAACCACATAGATAGATTACGGTGCCGTTTATTGAGATAGAGCAAGCATGCACCGCCACCACCCGGCCTCAATCTCTGTTTTACATGAGTTAAATCTGAATGAATACAGTCAGTATGTTGAGAAAACACATGTGACAGTATAAAAGTCAGGATTAAAAGACTAAGCAAAGGACAGAGGAGAAACAGAATATGTATTTTCTCTCTGGACACCAAGAGGGCTGGTAAGCTACTAGAGTAGGAGTTGCTCCTTTTGCACTGGTGACATGGCCTTAGTTCCATTTCCAGGATCCACACAGCAGAAAGAAATAACAGATTCCCACACGTTGTTGTCTGACCTCTGCATGCATGCTGTTTACCCAGGAATCTGCAGACACATACTTTACCCCTGAAGTGCATCCCTAGCTCTGTCATGGCTTGGTTGCTGACATATGTTTAACATTTTCCTCCACAGCTTAAAAATACTGATTTTAAGTGTATGAGGTTTGCCTGTATGTATGTCTGTACACCATTTGCTTGTAGCGCCTACAGAGGCCAGAAGGTATAATAACTGGAACTGGAGTTACGGATCCTTGTGACCATCGCAAGTGCTGGGAATGGAACATGGATAGGTCTCATGAAGGAGCAGCCAAAGCTCTTAACCACTAGACCTCGAATCTCTGCACCTTTCTGGTTCTGATGTGAGGAGCTTGTTTTCAGTGCTTGGAGATGGAACCCAGAGCCTTTTGTGTGCTGGGCAGTTCAACGCTGGACTACTTCTCCGGGCCTTCTGTTTTTTTTTCGCTTTCTCATTTATTGCTAAATATTCTTTTTTTTTTTTTTTTTTTTTTTGACGTGTAATCTTTT